>NW_006494614.1:50574379-50609119 GCF_000325575.1 Pteropus alecto | reverse complement strand
TGGAAAGAATAGAACAGAGATGACTCAAGTGATATGAATATGGTCAGTGAGCTACAGTTATTGGGGATGAAGAAGAAAATGTACATGAAAGCAATTCTATGAGGTTAGAGGGAAAGACTCTAAGGTAGTCAACTTTACTGGTTGTTGGAGTTGCTGACTGGGCACAAGAAACAGAGAAAGATCAAATGTGTCTTTAGACCTTGAAGGACACAATAGTGAAGGACCTCTGCAATCCGGGTGGGTTCAAATCATTATTCTGCCACTTGTTGTGTGACGTAGGGTAAGTTACTCCACACTCTGAGTGCCAGCTTCCTGTGTCAAATGAGAGTAAAAATACCTAGTACCAATGCTGTTTTGAGAATTAGATGAGGTGAAATGTTTAACTAGACTATATCCCTGACATACCGGTAAATTTCCTATTTCTTTCCTCACATCCAACAAGATGTTCCTTGAAACAAGATATAGTTTACTTTTTCTTCCCTGTTTTTCTCCATAGGAGGTGCTTGATCCTTGAATCAACTAGTTGTGCTTCACTTACCCCTTTTTAAATCAACAGAGGGCAGCAGGGAGCTGAGGCTGATTTACTTAGCCCATTTCCTCAAAGAATTTCTCAAGGAGAAACCTTATTTGTTGGAATGACTAGGTCCAGTGTTCCATTAAAAATATCCCGAATTGTGTATATACTCTATAAATAATAATTTAATTTAAAAAATGGTTTCATGTTTTCTGGGGGCTTTGGACAATCCCTCAGAAAAGTATCCAGAAGTTCAAGAATCCAGGAACTCCAGAGGAAAATTAGATATCAAAAGATTCCTATGATTTGTGTACCACCCAAACAGGAAATGAGCCTTATTTAAAAACTTGTACTCCAAGGTCTTATACTCTCAACATAAGAATCTTGATGCTAAATTGTCCTTTGGGTAGAACTAGTTCAAATGCTTTCTTATGAAATCTGGAAGGAATTATTTTATGTTAGAATTATATAAGGAGTCTCCAAGGGCCTGGTAATAATGTCTGAATAATGTCTAAATGCATTTCACTGCAAATTCGACATGTGCACATTTCACACATATGAAAAGAAAAAAAAAAAAATGGCCACCAAACACTGTGTAATTTGTTTTCACTTTCTCTTCTCAAAGAAATTGAATTCCATAGCCAAGAGTATCTAAAGGAAATGTTACTGTCTTGTTCTAGCTCAGAAGCCCTTCTTTTATTGCACCAATTCTAAAAAAAAGTATCTGATATTTTCTATATCCTTCACTGCCTTTCATTAATCTTTCTTTACTATTACTTTTCTAAACTAATTGCAGAAAAACAAAACAAAACAAAACAAAACAAAACCTCAGTGTCTCTATCCCCAATCACTTCAAACTTCAGATTTAATATATAAAATCCTTGGTGATTGCATTTCTATAGTACTAGCTGCTGCTGTGGCTTACTTGTTTTTGCACATATGCAGTGCTGGTACTCGAGGAGGACCGTCCTCGAGTATGTGCTCCACAAACATGCCTGCTGCTTCTTCCTGGAATAGACTTGGCTCTTTGCAGTAATTTGGTTGACGAGAGAGAGATTGGCATGAAAAAGATGAGTTCTGTGTTGAATGCTGCCTACAAAAGGTTTTCCCATTGTGAATAAATGAATGTTTCTCAAATTAGTTTCTAAGTTATTTAATCAACATTCTCCCAAAATATTCACTCACAGATCTATTTCATGCCCACTTAAGCATGGGTTTTAATATAATTTCGTATAGACTTCAGAACCCCTTCTGGCTTAAAGGACTCAGGCAAATACAAATTAACCTTGTGGTGCATTCATAGTTTCCAAGTATCTGCCATGGTTCCTGGCATATGGCTACTGTCTCTCATCCATTCTCCTGCTTGCCAGCGGGGCCAGACATGAAAGGAGAAGTCCCAGGATAAGGTTCACATCTGATCAGCATCTTTTCTTGGGGAGATGCTCTTCACATCTGTTCCATTGGCCTAAGCTATTGGCAGTCACCAAAGGATAGAAAATCCACTTGTCCGCCTCAGCAGCCAAAAGGATGAAGAGAAAGCAGCCTTCCAATCAGAGCATGAAGCCAACTGGCAGGAGACACCACTTCTCCTTTTCAGGGTACAAGTTATACCTGGCAGGTGAACTATACTCAAGACACTGCTAAAGCTAACAGCGTGTGTTTTTGTTTTCGTTTTTGTTTTTCCTTTTCAAATACTATCGAACTCTTGAATAATAGTGTTGTAGAAGAGGCTACTTAGATAAATATTTTTAGATGGACTTCTGATTGTTATTTATAGTAAAAAAATATTAAAATCTAAAATTATTAGTCACTTCCCACGCAGCAGCACTGTGCTGAGCACTTCAGTTATGGTGTCCTGTTTAATCCTCACAGCAGTGAGGGAGCTATAACTACCATACCCATTTTTTTAGATGAGAAAATAGTCTTAGAGAGGTGAAATTACTTGCCTAAGTGTTTACTCTTAGATGATGTATGTATTTTTAAATCTTTCAAACATTCTAGTAGATGTCGAAGTTGCTATGGAGTTATGCAGGAACTCTATGACAATGATCAAGGCAGATGCTGATGTGCCCATATAAATGATGAGAAAACCAAGGTAAAGACTATGTGAGTGACTTGCCTCCGATTCTACTGCTAGGAAATCTTGCAGCTGAATTCACACCAGGTCTTCTGATTTTTTTTTTTTTTTTAACCCCATACAGCTGGTGAAACTTTCAAAGCCTTTCTACGGCAAATTCTTCTGATTTTTTTTTTTTTTTAACCCCATACAGCTGGTGAAAATTTCAAAGCCTTTCTACGGCAAAATGTAAACAAGAAGGTCCATGACCGGATTGCATGTGTTAGAAAAACATAAGCTAATTGGGAGACCACCAGATTTGCCTCTCTGAACCTGAGTTTCTTCATCTGAAAAACAAATAAGCAAACAAATAAATAAAATAGGGATGAAAATACTTATAAAGTCCTGAAGAGGACTGACAATGGTTTATCAAACTTCCTATCCCTATTTCTGATATGTAATAGGCATCCAAAAAATAGCTTCTTTCATGTTTAATTAAAGTGAAAAAAGAGTGTTGAAGAAGCCAGAAGTATATGAAAGCCAGAAGTATACGAATGATGGGGCTTTTATTCAGTTTTCAACCATTAATATGTGTAATGATAGTGGACTTCTTACCATAGATATGTCTTTTATTCTCTCTAGAGAATACATTTATGTTTATGGAAGAATCAAGTCAGATTCTGATAATAACTTCCCTCTCTCATTTCAAGAGCATCACAAGATTGGATCTCATGCAACATATTTTAACAAGTAAGGGCTATTACTCAATGTATCACTCAAGATTAAGTACAGAAAACAGATGCTGCTCTAGATATTTTAAACAAGAATGGATTTTAATATAGGGAACCGGGCTTACTAACTCATTGCATAGGTTGAAGAAATGGAGTCTAACCAGGATCTCCAGGAGTAACTGTTAAACAACACAACTAATCCCGGAGGAAGCTACCACCCCTGGGCTACCTCTGGAGCTGCCCCACACCCCAAACTACCATCACCGCTGCCCCCATTGCAGAAACCAAAGAGTATGTTGAAAATAACCAATATCTGTATACCAGTGAATGAGAAATCAGGTCAGAAAGCATCTGCCAACACTGCTGCTGTTTTCTGTCCCAGCCACCAAGGAAGTGGGTGTGGGATGCTGTTGCAATGACACTTCACATTCCCACAGTGTGCCTGCACAGACACAGCCAAAAAGAGAAGAAAAATGCCACTGTCTCAGTTCTGCCTTCATATCTGAGACAAATACATGCAATACCACTTTTCACCCAGAATGCTATAGATAAAGAAGTCTAAGAAATATAGGTTTGGATTTAGATTTTAAACTATCCTAAGAGGGAAAAAAAGAAGGAAAGAAAACTGGGATGGAAGTTGAGTGAACATCAAGCACCCTCAATGACTAATTGTAGGTAATTGGCCTTTTTCTAGACCAAAGCCTGGCTTATGATGTTCACATGGAGGAATTACTATATGATATTGGGACAGTTATTTCACATACTGACCTTCAGGTCACTCATTTCTAAAAAAGAACTAAAATTTAGAGTTGTTATTATGAAGGTGACATGAGATTAATGTATAAATTGCTTAATATAGAGCTTGAAATATTTTCTCAATAAATGTTAACTGTACAAAATGAAAGAACTTACCACAGTGTATTATATATAGTAAATGATCACTAAACATATGTATTGAAAGAGTGAATTGCATTATTTTAGGAAAAACTGTGTTCCAGCACATGTTAAAAAAAAAAAATTGTATTCCAAGATTTATTGCAAATGTTTTATGTACTTATTTAATCTTCTATGAGTTATGTCCTATTATAATTTGGTTTAAGGAAGATAACCAATCTTATGTGAGGATACAAGTATCTCAGCCATTTTCTGAATATAGGACATTTCCTATAGTGTTTTGGGGTGACTCACATTGTAAATGAGCAGGTGATTACAAATACAGAACATTCTAATTGAATCCTAGCTACCGCTGCTGTGCCAATAATCTGCCCTAAAGAGAAAGGGTGTCTTACCTTTGTTAGAAGAAGTCGTTCAGAGCATGGGTTTCAAATAAGTTTGATCTCACTGAGGGTTCACTTTGAACCTATCAAATTATTGAAAGAACTTAGAGAAAGTGTGTGATTGTCAAATGTCCAGTAGATCTGAATAACAACAAAGATTTCTGACATGTCTGTTGATGGGAACTTCCAGCAATTAGCCCATCCACCCACACTCAGCTGAATTTGTGAATTGAGACATTAATGAAGCCATTTCTAGATTATTCTAAGTCCTAGAACTTTTATGGGTTGGGGTCATTGGGAAAGACTAAATCTGTATGCTCACTGTGGGGCTAGGTGTGACTGACCTCTAACATATCTTTCTAACACAGTAATATGTAACTAAATTTATAAGTCCAACCTAAGACCTCATGACTCCATACCGGACACCCAGTTACTACACTACCCAACCATGACTTTGTTCAATGTAGTAGAATGTTCTGCTTTGTTAGCTCAGCATGAAATAGGAAACAGTGTAGAAAGAGCAATAACTTTGGTTTTATATGGATCTGAATTCGGTTGCCACCTTAGCCACTTCCTATCGCTGGGATCTAACATCTCAAACCTTCAGTGTCCTATGCAAAATGTGGAAACTTATCTCGTAGGTTGTTGTGAGGATTAGAGTTTTCAGTGTTTATAAAATGAGTAATTTGGCAGCGAGCATGTAGTTGTTAATAATGTTGCTGTTATTTTTTATAAATAAAATACTGCAGTGAATTTCTTTGCCTATTCAGTTAGAATTATATTTGTTCAGTATTCAGTTAGATTCCCAGGTAAATGTCAGAAATCTTGCTTCCAAAACAATCTGAGTACATTTTTGTGTGATAATGTTTAGCCTGGTGATGATGGAGAAAGGATGCTCCAATCAATCGGCATGTACTATCCAGAATATAGTAGCTTAAATGAAAAGTTTAATATGCATTTTCTAGAAGTAGTATTTATCTGGAAACATTTGTTATTCATGGTGGCAAAATATTCTACTTCTGTGACACTTTAAAAAACAATGGGTGGTCTTATCTGGGATATATCACCCCCTTAATGAAGTCCTTTACCTTCACACCAGCCTAATCAGAATGAATGTGTTCTTTCAGCTCTCTGAAAGATGCAAAAATGTGTAGAGAGGGAATATGTTCTAGTGGAAATAAAGTAGGACTTAGAATCAAAAGACTGAGTCTACCTTGGACCTGAGAGTAAATTTGAAAAGTTCCTGAATCTCTTTGAGCTAGTTTTGTTTTGGGGTTTTTGTTTGTTTGTTTGTTTTTGTTTTTGTTTTGTTTTGTTTTGTTTTTGTCTATGAAATGGTGATAAAATAAAATCTGCTTCATAGATTTTCTGTGCATATTAAAAATAAGCCAACATCTCTCAAAATTATGTGAGTGGTTGCAAGTACAGCCTCTGGAGTCAAACCGGCAGTGTTTTGAGTCTCAACTTCACCACTGACAAATTGATTGACCTTAAACAATTACCTAACTTCCTTGTAGTCAGTTTTCACATATGAAAAAAATAAAAGGGAAGGGCAAGTTTTATGACTCATAGGATATTAAGAGGATCATTAAGAGGATTAAATGAGATAATGCACATTAGGAATTTATAGGACTTTAGTAGTAAGTGGACAATAAATATATAATTACTATATATTTATTGCTATAATTATTTTGATAAACCATTAGATTTTATTATGATCCTTTTCATATTGTGCTAAATAATAATTTGCCTCCATGTCTCCATTGTAGCTAAGATGCAAGTTCCTTGAGGACAGATGCCATGTCATATTTATCTTTGTCTTGCCAGTACCCAGCATAACACCTTGCACAAAATATGGGCTCGTAAATATTTGATAAATAAATAAATGATTTTTGGATTATTTTAGGAAGAATTTATGGCAAGCGACCCATACTTTCAATGCACTTTGACCTTTGTTATTGATGCTTTGTGATACATCAGTCTCTGTGGCATATGCTACAAGATATAGAAAGAATGAGTGCAACCATGTACTTGCCTTGACAATGCTCATAGTCTAGTTGGAAACTAGCAAAGAAACATATCTTTAAAAATGTAGAAAAATCAATACTATTTCAAGGGTTTTTTTTCATATCTTCAAAGGCCATTTAGGGGCTCATTTATATAGCTTCAAGTAACACATGCATCTCTTCATCTATATAAAGGTAAACTGGGCAGGGAGTCAAAGGTATAACTTTTCATCTCTATTAGCTATATATTTGCTATATAGTTTTTGATAAAATAATCAGCCTCCCTTAGATTAAATTTTTATCTGAAAAATGATCTATGATTTTATATCTTTAGTCTTTGCAAAAGTCATTTATTTCAAATGCATTCAGTAATTTACTAATAGTTTTCCAATGCACTTTGCTGTGATGCATATTCAAGATATAAATATTATGTTCTATTTTGGAATTCTTTACTTAAAAACTTCTAATTTCTTTTTGTACACTCAGAATAAAATCCAAGTTCTTGTCTTTGCCTACAAATTGCCGCATGACCTAACCCTAACAACCACTCTTCCCCTCTGTTCAGTGCTCTCTAGTTATACCAATCTGCCTGTACTTCTTTCAAACCTCAAAAGCTCTGCCTAATCCCCTCTGCCTCGGCGACTTTATCCTTAGATATCCACATGGCTCACTTTTCCCTTTTTTGAGGTCTTTGTTCAAATGATGCTGCCTTAAAATTTTCTTTCCTGACCACTTTATCTAAAATTTCTCCCCGCTTTACCCCTTTTCACAGTTTTATTTTTTTTCACGAATCATTTCTGTTCTGAATTTATTCATTTATGTATGCAAACAAATCCGTGTTTAGTTTCTCGTCTGTGCTTTGCTTTGAGAGAGGTCCTGTGAATGCAATAATAAATAAATGAGACACAGAACCTGGCCTCAATGAACTGTGTCTAGTAGGGAATACAGAAAAGAAAAAGAACTATATTTCAGTGATTTAAATGCTGTGATAGATGTGGACCAGTGCTATGAAGGCCATAAGGGAGCCACGTCATCTGGCTGAAGGTTTGAGGAAAGCTTCCTGGAAAGTGATTGATAAACTAACACTGTATAATTAGAGAGGAATTACCTAAGTGAAGGAGGGTGAGAAGAATATTACCACTAACAGAATGAAGACCAAGTTCAAAGATCCAGAGGAGGAAAAGGAGCATAGGCACTTTTGAAGAATCAAAGAACACTCATTGTGGATAGAATGTTGTGGTTTAAGGGGGAAGGAAGTGAGACAAAGAAAACGTTTTAGATGGTTCAAGATGCAGACAAGTGACAGACCATGGACCATACCAGCAAGTCTGACATTATTGCAGGAGGAGTAGAAATCATTGAGGAGTTTTAAGTGGCGTGACTTAATAAGATCCCCTCCGCCACCTTTTTATTGAAGGTTCCTTTAATTATAAGATATAAAATGACCTGGAAAGGGTAATACTTAATTAATGCTGTTCTAACACTACAGATGAGAAACAATGAAAACCAAGATAAAGAATGTAGTGATGAGAATGGAGAAAAATAAATGTGTTCAAGAGAAGGCAGATGATGACTACTTAAAACTGTGGCATGAAAGAGCAGTAGGGATCAAATATATAACCAGCATTTCTGGTTAGGTCTATGGGAATCATTTATTGAGGCACAAAACACAGTAAGATAGGTGAGTCTGGGTAGAAAGATAATGAGTTATGTTTTAAAACTCATGCAAGACCTCCAATAGGAGAAGGATTAAATATCTCAAAGTTTTCTCTCCAATTAGAAATGATTACATTGCTTTTTTTTTAAGGTTGAAGATACAGTTACTTTTTGTATTGAATAAATCTTCCCCTGTGCATAAACTTGTATCATCAATGCATTGAGTATTTGCTAATTTCTTTATTTTCAGTCATTTTTAGTGAATATTTACACTGTCTTAGAATTCAGAACCTTATAATTTAAACAGATTCACATATTTTACACTAACAGAATACTTAACCTTGCTAGACATTAGGGATCTAATGGACTTCGGACTAGAAGAAATAAATGTAGGATGCAGTTTAGTCACTTAATAGCATTGTAGTTAAGGATAGTTAAGATACACAAAAACTGTCATACATTGAAATAGTTTCAATATTGCACAAGTAATTTAAAGAACTATCACCATTTCAAATATTCCACTCTACTTCCTCAGTGAATGCATTCATCCTTGCCATCATCTCTGTCATCATTATAAGTAACAATTACTGAGCAAATATGCCAGACATAACTTATTATCTCTGTAAATTTTCAAAAGAGTCTTATGAATAGATTCTAACTCATACCCATTTTACAGATGAGAAATCTGAGACTTGGAAAGTTTAAGTATATTGTATATTGTATAATGTCAAATGGTAGTAAGTGATGACACCTGAACTTAAAACCATGGCTGTCTGCATGTTTTTGTATAAAAACTATAGCTCATGTAAGTGATGTTATAAAGAAGCTATTATAACTAATGATCTATAGTACCTGACTGATTACATGGCTTTTTCCATATGATTTCATTCCACCCATGAGACAGGCATGTGTAAATTGGGAAGAGAACAGTGTCTACCTCAGAAGGTTGTTGCTGGTATTAAACAAGTGTCTACATAAAAGGGCTTAGAACATTGTCCGGTATAGTAACCCTTGCCATGGGTGTGCTAGTTGATCTGTATCATCATCACCATTATTCCAAATTTTCATATCAACAAAGGCTAACAAGCTATGTAAATTGCTCAAGATCACACAATCAATGATGGTGAATGCAGGATTTAATCATAAATCTAGCCAATCTTTGGGTTGAATCATCTTGACATAGAGCTTCATCTTAAAAAATTGGCTTTCTGGGTAACAAATGACTTAAGTTTGGTCAGCAACAAATGACAAAACTAAGTTTTATTGTCATTTGCTTCTTTGGTTAATGATCACCACCTTATAGAATTATAAAATTGTTTTAAATATAGTTGAATACGTATTCACCTTGCTATGTACTCCAACTCAGAAGTCTAAGTAATATATAATTCACTGAGTGATTTAAACACACACACACACACACGCTTAGTCAAAACGTTTACTTGTGAGTCTGAAAAGCAATTTATAATGAAAGTTCATAAAGCCATGAGCTTTATGGGAAAGGGCAGGCATCTGTCGTATACATAATTGGAATTCACAGTACAGTATAATACAGTTGTCATGCATCTGTTAAAGGCCAAAAATTTATTAGAACAAATTAGAAATTATAGACATTTCCTTTGGGAAATAGAATCCCTTAGTAATATGCAGCATTACTAGGAGAAAACTGTTAGAGAAAGAATAATGATGACAGATCACAGGCAGTGATAGATCTTTGTGCTCATAAAAGGTTGAATATTGTTTGAAAATAATTGTATTACTTCATGCATTTATTCAATAGATAGTCCTGGCTGTTGACTACATTCTAGGCAGTGTTCTATGTAATAGAGATACAAAATCAAAGTCCTTGTTTTCATGGAGTTTACATTCTAGTGGTCACTAACTAGCCTTATCACTTCATCTGTTATCAGCATCCTTAAAATGGGAATAATACAATTGACCATATGGAGCTTTTGGAGAATAACTAAAAATAAGCATGCATAAAGACTTTATATACACTTGTAAAGTGGCATATAAATATCAATAGTTGTAAAACAAATGATCCAATTAGAAAATAGACAATATACATGAAGAGATATTTCACCAAAGAGGATATATGGATGGCAAATAAGCACATAAAAAGATGTTCAAAATCATTAGTCATTAGGGAAATGCCAATTAAACTATAATGAGATATCACTACATACCTATTAGAATGATTAAAATAAAAAATGACAACATCAAATGCTGGAGAGGATGTGGAGAAACTGGATCACAAATATATTGCTGTTGGGGATGGACAACACTCAATCATTCTGAAAAACAGTTGGGCAATTAAAAAAACAAAACTAAACTAAAACTAAAACTAAGTGTACATCTATCATATGAGCCAACAATTGCACTCCTGAACATTTATCCCAGAGAAATAAAAATTTTATTAATGCAAAAACCCATCTATAAATGTTTATAGCAGCCTTATTTCTAATAGACCAAAACAGGAAACAACCCAGATGTCCTTCAGTGGGTAAATGGTTAAACAGACTATGGTACATATGATACCTCAAAATACTACTGAGTAATTAAAAGGAACAAAATACTGATACATGCAACAACCTGCACAGACCTCTAGAGGATTATGCTGAGTGAAAATAGCCAATCTTAAATGTTACATGCTGTATGATTTCGTTTTATTGCATTCTTGAAATGAAAAATGACAGAAATTGAGGACAGATTAATATTAGTGTTTTCCAGTGGTTAAGAAAGAGTTGAGAACAGGGAGAAAGTGGGCATGGCTATGAAAGGGCAATGTAAGGGATACTTGATTATGCAAATATTTTATATCTTGACTATCAACTTCAATATCCTGGTTGTGGTATAGTGTTACAGTTTTGCATGATGCTAAAATTAGGGGAAACTGGAGGAAGTATACAGGGATCTCTTACGACTAAATGTAAATCTACAAATATGCAAAAATAGAAAAGTTTAACTTAAGAAAAATTAATTAACTTAAGAAAAATTGCCTACCTCAAAGTTATGATTATGACGTTTACATTAATTATTCATGTAGCTTCAGTACTTGGGAACATGACTCTCAAAAGCTGTCAACTATGTTTGTTTTTATTTTTTAATATATCAGTGAATGGAAAAATAAAAGAAAGTAATGGTATCCAAAAATATTTCCTAGAAACAATGATTATTCAAGCAGGATTTTTGTGAGATAGGGAGCTTCTGTTATAAGAATCGGTAAATGCTGTTTGGAGAACTGAATCAGTTTATACATTTTCATTCCCTTTCATTCTACACCATTTATTGAACAGCTATTTTACATTAGGCTAGATGTTATCAAGGTCGTGTGTGTGTGTGTGTGTGTGTGTGTGTGTGCGCGTGTGCGTGTGCACGCGTGCATGTGTGTGTGACTGTGTTGAAGTTGGTGTGTGTGTGTGTGTGTGTGTGTGTGTGACTGTGTTGAAGTCAAAGGGTATGTGTTTTGGGGCAACACCAGTGAACACAATGGACAAAAATCTCTGCCACAATGAAATTTTCATTCCAGTATCTACATTCAATAGCTTAATGGAAAAAAAAAGAGCTAAATAAAAATAAACTACCTTATAATTTAGCAATGGATGCATATATGAGGGAATACCAAAGAATGAGAGATTAACTCTGAAGTGGGAAGCTGACCTGGACAGTATTGGTTCCTGAAGAAGGTATGTCAGAGGTAGTCTTTGAAAGATGTGTAGAACTTCACTAGGTGGCTTAGAGAGAGGACAGGCTTTTGTTGAGTAGAGTAAATAGCATGTACGAAGTCACAGTTACATGAGAGTCTACACAAATTCAGAGCAGATGATTAAAGACAAGAGCCAGGACGGGTAGTAGAAAACAGAAGGGGAACCAATGGGGGAGAATTAGAGAGGAGAGGAAAGTAATAAGCTGAGTGTCAGAGAACTTCGAAGGTCAACTCAAAAGAAGGCTTTTAAGTTGGTTTTAAAAGAAATATGAAGTCACTGGAGCAAATGTGGTAGGAATTAGACAGCTACTGTCAAAAAAGCTATCAATTGTTTGGACATGAATTGTTCTTAATAAACAGGTGGCAATCTCGGCCTGTGATTCCATTGTCCTCAAAACGGTCATATTTTGTTGGTAATTTTCCATTAACTCCCTCATTATTGATACACTCCAAGAGACATTCTCTTAGACAGATAACCACCTGACTATGAGAGACTTGGGCTGATTTATAGTGTTTGTGAATGTCCTCTGACTCTGTTTCTTCCTTGATGATTGGGGACTGTTTTGCAAATCATAAACAAAAAGTATTAGAAAAGCTGGCATTTGTAATAGGTTCATTTTAGAAATATCTCTTGTTTTTCCTTTAGAGTTATGTTTTGTATTCATTTTAGGCTGCAGTATTTGGTGCTTTTGTAGATGACTTTCAGCAAAATTTCTTGAATGTTTAAAATATTTACCCTGTGTGTGTTTTTAAACTAAGTAGCCTTTTTCAAATTTTAATGTTTATATGTAAACTGCCACATTAATTTGTCCATTCATCATTCCACAGGCAGCTTTTGAGCACCTACTAAGTACTAAATTTCATTCTATTCTCGGGATACATCGATGGCAGGTAGAGTTTTGTTTTTGAAAGGTCCATGGTTGTGTGGAGAGACTAGGGAATTTGATATGGTATGAGCTATAATAGATCAATGTATGTGCAATGTATGTGGGAGCACAGACCCAAGCAGCTAACTGTCTGAGAATGAAGGCATTGAAAAGATTGCTCTGGAGAAAGTAAAATCTCAGAGTTAGCCATGTGATTAGGCAGGGGCTAGGCATTCTGTGTATTCTGGGCATGCTGGTACTTGGTCCTTCAGAAATTCACAAGAAAGATCTGGGTGATAAGACTGACTTGGGTGTAATAGGAGAAAGGCTGACTTGGGTTTAAGTGATAGAAGAAGTGATAAAAATAGGCTCAAGTGGGAGGCAAGGATGGGATGCTGGAGAAAATTATATTTCACTCCAAGGAGTTTGGACTTTATCCAAAAAGAAATAAGGAGCCATTGAACCATTCTGGCAGGGAACTATAGGACAGTGTTGGGCATTAGGATAATCACTCCAGTTTCTTTCCCTTTCCTCTGAACAACCTGTATTTTCCTGTCCACACCTTTCATCAGCTACCAAAGTTGGATCCCCCAAAGGATAGAGTCTCAGTCTCTTTGCATTCCAGTGCCAGGCATTTTTCCACCAGACCTCAGCTTCCTTCCCAGTGAGAGGCTTCTGAACTCCTGCTGATTGTAGAGCCTGAGAGATTCTGAGCTGCTGATTGATTTGATTTCATTCCACTGGAGTACATGTAATTTCATGCTTCCAAGTGAAAGACATTTTCTGAAAATTCTCCAATCTCCCCAAATTACTTAACTTTATAAATTTATTCCCAGCTTCATTGGACTCTAAATAACCCAGTTTGGGAGAAAATGCTTGGCATGTGAAACTCTGGTCATCAAGATTCAACAATTACATTGATTAGCTCCCTCAGACTGTTAGAAGCTATTCCAATGGAAAGAAAAAAGAATTAAAGTCAGGGCATGATATAAGACCAAAAAATACTGTTTCCTGAGGATAGTAATACACCTTCCTACAAGAAAAGAAGGAGCTGATTCTTCTTAGCAATAAAGAAAAATACACGTTAGGAGTAAGGTGACAGGAAGTCACCAATACTTTGATCAATATATGATAGGTAGGTAAGTAGGTAGATAGGTAGATCGATCAATTGATAGAAAAAATAACTTTTTAATAAAGTAATACACACCTTTATAAAATGTTTAAAATAATCAAAACAGAATAAAATATAAATTAAGGAAAACACTTTCCCAAATCATATCATTGTTAATATTTTCAAGAATATTCAAGATTTCTTTGTATGATTAACAATAACATAATTTTATGTAAATAAGACCAAATTTTTATGTTTTTTAAATAAGCTTAGTGTAAATAAGACCAAATTTTTATGTTTTTTAAATAAACTTAGTTATTTTAGAATAATTTAAGATTTATAGAAAAATTATGAGGATAGTACCTTATTTTAGAATAATTTTAGATTTACAGAAAAATTATGAGGATAATACAGAGTTCCTATATACCCCACATCTATTTTTTTCTATTATTAAAATCTGATTTTTAGAATGGAGTATTTGTCACAGTTAATGAACCAGTATTATTATTATCTAAAGTCCATACTTTATTAAAATTGACTTAGTTTGGAATTTTTTTGTTCATTTCTTTGTTTGTTTACCTAATGTAATTTTTCTGTTCCAGAAAGCCATCCAGGATGTATTACACTTACTCATTATATGTCTTTAGTCTCCTTTTGAGTATGACAGTTTCTGTGGCTTGAGAAACTTTGATTGTTTTGAGTTCTATTACGATATTATGAGGGAACATTCCTCAGTTGGAATTTCTCTGATGTTTTCTCATGATTAGACGGGGGTTATAGGTTTTGAGGAAGAACACACAGGTAAAGTGCCATTTTCCACATCATATCCAGAGTATATATTATCAACATGTCTTATCACTGTTGATATTAAATTTGATCACTTGGTTGAAATGTTCATCCAATTTTTCTATTATAAAGTTACTTTTCCTCCCCTTCATCCCTTTCCTTATCTTTCCCTTTGAAATAGTTATGTGTATAACCCACGGGATTAAGGAGTAAGGAATGATGCTCTATCTCATTGAAGGAATACCTACATAAATTATTTGAAATTCTTCTACCCAGGAGATTTTTATATTCTTCCTCATTAATCAGTGATTTATGTTAGTATGGGCTCATGTATATTTATTTATTTTATATATTCAATACTACTTTATTTTTGTTTTCTTGCTCAGATTGTTGCAGCTTTGGCCATTAAAAACTGTGTCAGTTGTCCCCTGAATCCTTTTGACATATCCCCATCAATGTGTGTGAATGTGTGTGTGTGTTTCAGCACTTCCTTACTTTCTGACACTTTAAAATGCTTCAGGCTCATTTTGTATATGTCTAGCCTCAGTCTTAGAAATTTCTCTAAAGAGCCCTGTTTTCCTTTATTGGAGAATGATATTATAAACTAAGATGTGAGCAGTAGGTGTGCTTGTTGCTACTGGGGTGTCATTGTTTCTAGACCCTCCCAGCTAGCAAGGCATGGAAATATATGTGTGTATAATAACCCATGCATATATACAAATTTGTAAATATTTCTATGCATAACCATCTATATTATCTATATTAAGCTAAACAGAAGTTTATCCAGATGTCTCCAACTCTGATTCATTACCACATAGATCCTCATAGCTTCCTCCTCTTACTTATTTGTTGCCCTCCCAATCTAACAATAAGGAACCTGACTCCCACTTTCTTCTATCCATTTACTTAGTTGTTTAATTCCAGTATACGTGTATAGTGGTTTCAGAACCGTCAACCTCTAATCCCATTTAAAATAACTCTATCAACTAGAGTACAGTGCTTATGTATAATTCCATGGTCTTTTTGTAATCAGTTATTTCTTAAATAAAAAGAGCTTTGTTAAAGATATCCTTTCAAATAGAGACCTAAAATATTATTCCAATATATATGTGTAGGCTGTGTTTGGAAACTGTGTCATGTCTTATAAGCCATTGTAAGAACTTGGACATTTTCTCTAAATTGGATGAAAAACTATTGAAGAAGAAGGGTCCTCTAAACTTTTCAAGATCAATCTATCTGATATATTTTAAATAAGCTAAATGGAAACAAGGGAAGAAGTCAGAAAACCAAGGGGGAGCTATTGCTTCTAGTCAAAAGATGATGGTCGTTTAGACCAGGATGGTAGCAGTGGATTATTGAGTAGTGGTCATATTGTAAAGATTAAGCCAGTAGAATTTCCTAATAAGTTGATTGTGGGTATGAGAGAAATAGAAAAATCAAGGAGAACTTCGGCCTTAGTTACTAGAAAGATAAGGTTATCAGTTGCTGACATGCAACTGAATACAGGGGGAACAGTGTTTTGTTTTGTTTTTATTTTTGGTGGGTAGTGGTGATGACCAGGAAATTAATATTTGTCATGTTATATTTAAAATATTATTTTTATGTTCAAGAAGAGATAATCATTGACCAATGGATTGCCACCAGGTAGAAGAGGTGAGGCCACAAGTATCAATCTACTTTATGTATACTGAAAAAATATACATTAGTGGGATACTGAAATAAGTCTTCAGAGCCAGAACGTTCTCCTTATCATAGGCTCAAATCCACTCCCTCTTTATCATAGCATCATTTGTCCTGTGTGTAAAATACACCCTAGTTTCTTTTTCCAGACTTTCTATCAAAATAGCCCTTGAGACATGGTGCTCAGTGGCTTTTCTTGTGATAATACTGTAACGAGGTGGAGTCTCATAATAAGGCCTCTGGGAGTGGCACTGATATAGCTGTTTTATTGGTTGAATTCCTCTTATTTTTGGCTCACTTCACTTTATTAAATTCTTTTCTATTTTATTGTATCTGTTTATCCCAATGTCGCATATTTAACACATTCTGTTTTTACTAACATACATTTTTCCCTTTTTTAAAATACAATTCCCTTCTATTTTATCATCTATTTTGTACATACTTGATATCTTGATATATTTAAATTTGGAAAATAGAGAGGTTTGTTTGTGTGTTTTAGTGATCTGTTTAATGTTTAACATTTGTTAACTTTGGAAATGTCATTTGACCTCTCTGGCCTCAGGGTTCTCATTTATGAGAAAAAGTTGATGGTGCCTGCCCTGCCAAAATGCTATGAGAGTTAATAGCACTTGGTACTTTATTTCAATATTTTCAGATAACTTTCACGTCTTTCATTTGATTTTTACTCCAATTCTGAGTGACAGGTATAAATTCCTACTTAATAGTAAGAAAACAATGGCTCAGAAAGATTTGAAACTTATACAAGGCCATTCAGTTATTCACTCAACAAACATGTGCTTCATGCATATTAATATACTAGGAGCTGTTCAAGGTGGCAATGATAAAAAATAATGGCAGAGTCTCCCCCATTGCCATGTTTCCCTATGGTAAAGGACATGAGTACATATAGAACAAATTCTAATGTAATATGAAAAGCATATATCAGTCCATTTTACAGAGATATTGTAAAACTTGAGATACTATATTAAAAAGCTATTGCACCAGTCAAGTAAGAGATATTCAATAAATATCAGCTAGTACAAGTGACATTTGAGGTAATCATAATTATATCAATTGTTATTTATAGAGCGTCTACTATGTTCTATAAGTTTTTTTTTTTTTTCGTTAGAATCATTTCATTGGAAGCAACAGACACAGAGGAGCTAGCTCATATATAAGTTTTTTTTTTTTTTTCATTAGAATCATTTCATTGCAAGCAACAGACACAGAGGAGCTATTTTATACAGGGCAGGAGAGAACTTATTATAAAGGATACTGAGCTATCTTATGGAACCAGCTCAAGGGCAGGCAGGCAGACAAATCTTACAGAAAGAAGCAGAACCAAAGAAGAGAAAGTCATCAGGAACCCAGGGACTTCTCTCTCTAATTCTGTCTTAGCTTCTCTCTGCATATCTGTCGCATTGTTTTGTTTTTCTGCATATCAGCTTTCTCTGCTACTTACTGAAAATCTGGAAAATGTCCACTCTCTGCCTCTGTAATTTTAGTTTTGTTTTTGTTTTTGTTGCTACTGCTGTTATTATTTGCAGTGTTTTAATGTTGTTTATTTTTTCCATATATCCCTCCCATTCAAAGTCTAGAATAAACTGACATCTTGCAGGCTCAATTCCAAACTTCTGATTGGACCAGTTTTGGGTCCACCCAGCTGTGATCTGAGTACACAAATTACTATTGAAAATGTACTTCTTTGAAACCTATTTCATCAAAAGATGGGTGAGGGTATATTTTTCAGAGTAGATAGGGGGTGGTATTATAAACTGAGCATGCACCATGAAAGGTAATGGTACATCCAAGCCCCACAAGATGCCTGCCAGGTAGAAGGGCAGAAATCACTTTTCATTTCACAGATGTGTAAAATGAGACCCTTAAAATAATTTGTACAACGGATACATATTGAATGCTGACTGAATATCAGGCATGGTAATAGGGAATGATAGCTTTTAACTTGTGAAGATCACTTTCTATAAGGGATTAGAGTCATCAGGTAAATTATCATATAACACATGTGTAATTTCAGTTTTAAGAGGGGCTATTGAGAAGTGTGGGGGTCTATGAGAACATATAACAGGAGAAATAGACCTCCTGTAGGGGTAGTTGTGAAGGCATGAAAGAATATTACCCTATGGAAGTGAATTTGAATTGAGCTCTACGAAATGAGTAGCAATCAATTAATGGACGATGGGTAGGTCAGGGCACTTTCCAGGCAGATGGAACAGCATGAGAAGATAGAGAAAGTAACACGGCCAGTGTAGGCAAGGACTTTAAAAGAAGATGAGAAAAGTGGCATATGATTAACAGTTGAAATAGTCAGGGGCAGAAACATGAGTAGTTTTTAAAACTGTTCTTTAAGTGCAATGGAGAAATATGTTTAAAGTCTTCAGAACAGAAGAGTATCATGATCAAGTATTGTGTTTTATAAAGTGACTTTGGCTACATACAGTGTTGAAAATGGATTGAAGGAGGACAAGAGTGGATGTGGGGAAAACAATTCAGAAGTTATTTCAGTGGCTCAGAAAAAGAAAATGAGAGCTAAAATAATGAGATTGAGTAATAAGTGTACAGAATAACACTATTTTTTTTTAGTTTAATTTGACTTTGTGGAATTTTACTTTGTAGCTTCTCATAATAGGCCAAGGAAAAGTCATTAAGATACAGGAGCAGTGGTTCAGCTGGAACTTAAATCCGCATTGCCTGATGCCAAATTTCATTCCATCGTATGTGACCAGGCCATGTCTGAGATAATGTCCCTTTTATTTTTATTATCATTTGGCGATATGGAGATAGTGAAAAGGCTAAAGATATATAGTACAATGTTTAATAATAGTGAACCTAGAGGAAAGAAAAATTACTCTTGGAACAGAAAATGTTGAATTCAAATCTAAAAGACAAGATGTTTTTCATTTCCTCAAAGTTCTCCTTATTTTCTTGCTGCTTTATTTCCTTTACCATGAAGCATTATGTATATACACAGATTCTTTATAAAAGAAAACATTTTTTCTACTTAAAGAAAGCTTTAAAAAAAAAAGGTACAGATGAAAGATAGAACACACACACACACGAAACCCAGGAACAGGCAGATGCAGCAGAAGCCAAGGTCTTCATCTCTGCAGGGATATGCTCAGAAAATCCCCTGATCTCTAATAAAAGCTATTCAAATCCTGAACCTACTACCAGAGGAAAGCTAGTGAAGATGAAACTGGAACCCCAAGGGATCAAGAAATAGAAACTCTGAATTCTCCTAAATGCTTCTACTTCCCTTAGAAGGTGATAATTATTGATTATGTGACCTTGGGCAAATTACTTAATCTCTTAGTGTCTTAGTTTCATCATCTATAAAATGAGGATACAAATAGTTTTTTCATTACAGGGTTGTGTTAAAAATACAATGATGGGTACCAAAGGGATGATTATTGAGATGGTGAGAATATTTAAGTTCCAATTATTTTATAGATATGCTAGAAGGAACTGGGCTATCTTAGAGATGAGCTCCTCATCTCTAGGATGAATTCATAGGCCACATGTAGCTCAAAATTCATATAATTCATTACATGCAACATACCATAACTCTAAGGAAAAAATAGATGATTAATATATGATCACCAATTTCCCTCTTCTCATTCTCCCTTGACTAATTTTAATCAGATATCCATCTTCACCTCTCCATCAAAATAAGTCCTACCAGTGTTGCAACGCTGATAAACCCAGAGGTCAATTCTTAGTCCACACCTTACTTGATCTGTTAGCAGCATTTGACACAGTCTATTCCTCTCTATTCCTTCGAACATTTTCTTCACTTATCTTTTAGGACACTATTCTCTTCCCTCCTCTTCACTTATTTCCTTCTTTGCTGGCTCATTGTCATCCCCTAGATCTCTGAAAGTTGGAATTTTTCAGGGCTCAGTTCTTAGATACCTTCTACTTTTTATCCAACATTACCTCTGGCCAATATCATCCAGTTACATAGTTTTAAATATTATCTGCAGCACTAGGTCAGATCTATCATCTGAACTCCAGACGTGCGCATTCAACTGCTAATTTTATATCACCACATGGCTATCTGACAGGCAACTCAAAATCGAGAGTTCCGTTGAGGTTCTTATTTCCACCACCTAATAATCTGGCTCATTACACAATCACATCTTAGAAATTTTCAACTATGCCCTTCCAGTAGCTCAAACAAAATCTTAGTAATCATCCTTGATTCCTCCCTTTCTCACACTCTGAATACAATCTATCAGCCAATCTCGGTGTTTCTATCTATAAAGTGTATCTACTCCTTCCTCAGTTAACCTCTTCTACTCTGAACTGAGTCAATATTATCTTTTGCCTTGGTCAATGGAAGAGCCTCTTAACCTGGCTTTCTGCTTCCCATCTTGCCTCCTTCTGTCTATTCTCAACACAATATAATTCCTTAAAGTGTAAATTTAATCATGACAGTCGTCTCCTCAAATTTCTCTGTGTCTGTTCATTCACTTAGAGTAAAACCCAAATACTTTACAAAGGCCTATAAGGGCCTGTGCTCTGGCATTTGTCACACCCCATCATCTCCTCTTTTCTTGTCCATTCTGCCTCAGCCACATCGGTCCCCTTGGGCTACCTCTGCCCCAGTGCTCTGAATTTCCTGCTCTCCATATGACCTACACCCACCTTGGTTTCAGGTCTCTGATGATATCCCTCAATATGATCTTCTATAACCACCCCATGTGAAATTGTACCTCCTCTCATAAGTGGCTGCCCACTCCCTAACTTATTTTCTCCACAGTGTTTTGTTTGTTTATTTGCTTGTTTGTTTACCATTGCATAAAATGGATATTCATTGGCAGGTTTTCCCCTTACTAGAATGCAATCTTCATGAGGGCTGGGACTTTATTACTTCTACCCGTAGCCACCATAACAGTGCCTGGCATATAGAAAACACACATTCAATATTTGTTAAATAAACAAATGAATTAAGAATGCTGTCCATGCCCTTATAACCTCACAAGTTTTGTTCAATAACTTCAACTGATCAGGGCTGGAAGTTCAAGATCAGAAAGTCAGCACAATCAGGTTCTTTTTTGAGGGTCCTCTTCTTGGTGATGTCCTCACATGGGATTTCCTTGGTATGTGCATACAGAAAGAGATCTCATATCTCTTCTTCTTTTTAACATGGAGGCTCCATCCTCATGACATCATCTAAACCCAGTTACCTCCCAAAGGCCCCATCTCCAAATACTATCATGTTTGTGGCTTAGGACTTCAACATATGAATGTGGGACACAAATGTTCAGTTCATAGCAAAGTCTTACCGGTATCTTTCTGTAGATTATAAAGATGAAATCTAAACAGAGGTTAAAAGTTTAGTGGATGTAAAGGGTCTTCAAAAAGTGGAGATTTTGACTGTAATAGAAAAATAAATTTTAGACAAGGTGGTTTATAAGCCTAGCTTAAAAATAAAGGTCAGATTAAGGTCAGCAGATCCAGAGAACGATGTTATATAAGTGCCTGCTAGTCCCAGACACAGTGATGGGCACTATGGTACAAGCATGAATGAATTAGGGCTCCTATCCTCAAGGAACATAACATCTAAAGAGGGCACATTGCTAAATGAACTATTGAGTACTTCAGTGGGGAAGTTGCAAAAAGGATAAGATGTTGTTTTTGACCCCATAAAAACTGTTTTTTTTCTTTGCTATTTTCCTAAAGTGTTAGTCTGATAATTTTGAAAAAGACATAGAGCTATTGCACCCGTTTGCAGTTCCCTAAAATGAATTTGTAATGCAAGTAGGGTTTTGCTAGGTTAACAGGTACACCACTTTTTTTTTTTTAATTTGAAATGTTTGTTTTGAGTATTTTCTATACCCATCATTGTGGATGAGTAGATGGATGAATGGGTAGAAGGATGGATGAATAAATGGATGACTGAATAGATAAAGAAACAAGTATATAGGTGGTAGGTAAGTAGGTAGGTGGCACCACAGGTAGGTAGATAGATAGATAGATAGATAGATAGACAGACAGACAGACAGACAGACAGACAGACATGCACTCCTCACCTTCAGGATATCTCCAACCTAGTCATAGGCACAAACATGCTATTCCACACTGAACTCTCCTGTGGTAAATATACACACAAAAATTTGAGGGTAGAGGAGGTAGCTAAAAATACTTTTGAATTGTAAGAGAATGGATCTAGGACATTTTCAGAGAGGAAATGACTTTCCAGCTTGGTCTTTCAACATATGGAGACAGGGAAGGACATTTCAAGCAGAGGGAGAGCAGAACAAAGGGTGGTAACAGTGAATGTTGTTTTTATGAATGGTGAGTAGGCAGTGATACATCTAAAGGTGGCTGCAGGATTAAGATCATAGTGGAGGGGTTGAGGGGATAGGAGGATCTTGGGAATGCCAGTAAGAGTGAGACTTCAGAAGCTTAACTTAGAGGCCAGGCTAAGGAGCTTGGCCTTCGTTGTTGGATGGCAATTCCCAATTCTTATAAGATGCTCCTCTAGAGCAGTTTCCAAAGATAAATACATTTGAAATCCTTTGTTTTTTGGAAGTCTGTGTTGCACATCAACTTATTAAAGCTGATGAAAAGAAAGTAATCTGTTTAACTTAGTTTCATTCCAGTATTTCCAGCAATTTCTAAAACATATACATATATTTTCTCTTTCAACATCCATTTGAATCTTGTGGAACATCACGGCAGGGAATTCTTTAGAGTGAAAGGGTTTCAGCAAGAAACTGGTGAAATCAATTTTGCCTTTTTAAATGTCACTCTGGTTACAGTGTGGAGGTGGAGAGGATTTTAATTTGGAAACAAGGAGATGAAATGAGAAGCTGTCACAGCAGTTTAACAGAGAGGGAGAGTGAGTATTGGACGCTGGGGACAGATATGAGTACAGGGGGCACTGTGAGCAAGTTAGAAGTTGAATATAAGCTAGCCCATGATTATTCTTCTTTAAGATGCATCAGAATCACATGGAGGGCTTGTTAAAATACAAACACCTGAGCCCCACTCTCAAAGTGTCTGTTCAACAGGTCTTTTTGTACAGGGCCTGAGAATATGCATTTTTAACAAGTTCCTAGGTGCTCCTGATGCTGTTAGTATAGAGATCACACTTAGAGAATCTTTGTTGTCAGATCTCCTAAATCTTCTCTTGCTGAAATTTTCTTAGTCCAAGGCTGACTAGCTGTATACCTATGTCCTTCTCCACATTTCCCATACTTTCCTCTTCCCTACAGTCTAACCTTTTTCCTATCAGCAAAAGCATCCCAAATATGTTGAGAATGTGTCAGCTAGTGATCCTTGCACTGTAAATTAGAGATGGGCTGATGAAAATCAAGGACATAGTCTGAGTTAATCACACTGCACATAGTTACCTAGCCTTGCTGATTTCGGCCTTTGTCACCATGACCTTTACAGTATATCCCTTCTTTTCTTTGCCACCAGGTTTAGACAGTCCCATGCTGCTGACTCTCCAGTCAGCCCACAGAGTATCAATTCTCTTCTGGAAAGTCATGCGAGCCCTAATTAAGGCCCCTCATTGCTAGGAGAACTGCTAACCTCACACAAATCCTCCCAATGATGTTTGTAAAATATTTCAATTGAACTAAAAGATTTTCTCCAGGCCAGTAATTATTGTCATTAACATTTAGATAAGTTGGCTATTCCCTGCTCTGTATTACTCTGTGTCCCATTCTCTCATAATGGAGTATATAGGGAGGACTGAAGAATCTCAACTCAAATGTTCTTTGCTTAGAAAGCCAACTGCTTTATTTAGGATGATTTCTGTATTCCATGCAGCTAGCATATTAGTCTTCCACTCTCTCCCTCTCCCTTGAATTTCTCTCTGCTGGGGCCCAAGGGGGTCTTGAATCCTTTTGCTCCTCACTCATCCCAGCCAAAAGGAGGCTCAGTCCTGCTCCTTCTTGTGAGCAAGAATTGACTTATTTAGGGCTCCAACCTTACATGGTTGCCTCGTGACTCCCTGACTCCTACCCCAGGTTCTATCTGTTGCAACCAGGTCTGGAATCAGGGACCACAGAGTAGAGCTTTGAGCACTCATTTTGCTTTCAAAGCACAGCAAAACTAAAGCTCCTCCCAGATTTCTCAAACACCAGGATCTATACTCTATATCTATCACTTAGTATTTTTTTTTTTTCCTAAGTGGTTACCCAGGCTTAGATATAATTCTGGTCAGTGTGTCCTTATTAGAAAGCCTAACCTAGTGGTATGCAATGGGCTGTGGAATTAGACAAAATGAGTTCCAATGTTATATATGTTAGGAGCAGCAGATTAAGAAAGTGGAGAATTGGATTCAGGCCTGCAAAGTAGAAATGGCTATACACAAAGCTTTAGAGTACAGCTGGTGTCAAAGGAAACAGGCACACCCTTAAAAGGAACCAGTGTTTCTCATGCAGCTCTTGTGGGTCAAGTGGTTGGCACGCAGATCCACCAGGCCGTGAGCGTAAAGGACAGCCTCATTTACTTCTAATTGCCCACATTAGAGTGAGAGAACCCTACTGACTTCATTGCCTAACGCCAAGTAATTTTATCCACATTATATTTTTAGTTGTTTGTTTTTCTTTTATATTTTGAAAATACTCAAATCTACAAAAAATGTTGAAAACGTAGTACTTTTATAAAATCTAGTTTCACCAATCACTAACATTTTGACATATTTACTTTAAATCTCTCTCTCTCTCTCTCTCTCTCTCTCTCTCTCTCTCTCTCTCTCTTTCCCCATACCATACATACATGTGCACACACACATACACAAACTCTGTTTTTCTGAACATTGTGAAAGAAGTTTGGATCAGGTTAATCCCCTCCTTGGAAACCTTTACTGACTACTGAGATAAGCCATTGACTACAAAGATAAAACCATTTTCATAGCCTGATGTGAAAACATTTTCCTGGTCTGTGGATTCGGTATTAAGTGTCTGGGAATTCCTCCTTGGAGTTTGGGACCTGTGCCTCTAGGCCATCTGACCTCTCCACCACTCCTCATAAAAACTGGAAAGAATTCAGAAGTCATGTCTGCATGGATAGTAGGGTGACCAAATAATTTGTCACCAACACCAGGAAACTTTTGAAAGTGAACATTGAGTTAGATTGTTCCTAGTTAGCAGAGAAGTAAGGTCACTCTCAGGCCACATCATTTACTAGTTTGTGGACCTGGCCCATTACCCACCCAGGTCTAGTTTCTATGCATTATTGCAATATTGTAAATAAAACAAAACAAAAAAACATACTTGTTAACATATTTTGAACATGATAAAACACTAAGTAAATGGTAAAGAGGTATTTCCATATAGAAATACATATTAATCAGCAAGGCAACCTCACTCTACCTTCTCTAATTTAATGTAGTCTATGTCAAGCACAGCAGCCATTTTCATGGAAATTCTCTATTCTTTCCCCACTTTTCACCTTTTCCTATTTCCTCTTCTAAAATGCTCTCACTCATACCTTTGCCTCAAAATCTACCTATTACAATATCCAGCTAAAATATCATCTCTTCTAGGAAGCCTTCCTAGATTTTCATTCACAGAGAAGAAATTGTTCCTACTCCAAACACCTATGACACAAGTTTTCCCCTGTCTTCCAGAACCTTTTGGTTATTGGCATTTTTCTGCATGAGATATCTTTAATATGAAACTAAATAGTATTTGAGAGCAATCACTGTACATTTTTTGTCTATCTTTAGCCCTATACCTATATCATTGACTTTCAAATACTTAGATTACTGATATCTATCAATTACCTTTCAGCCTTAAATAAAAGAAACCAGACTCAAAATGGTGTAAATCATAAAGAAATTAATTATCTCATTTTTTTTAATCAAATAGGTGTGGATTTATTTCTGGGCTCTCTAGTTTGTTCCATTGATCTATGTGTCTGTTTTCATGCCAATACTATGCTGTTTTGATTTCTATAGCCTTGTAGTATAGTTTGATTTCAGGTAGTGTGATATCCCCAAGTTTGTACTTCTTTCTCAAGATTGCTATGTCTATTTGAAGTCTTTTGTAGTCCCATATAAATTTTAGAATTATTTGTTCTAGTTCTTTGAAAAATGCCATTGGTATTTTGATAGAGATTGCATTGAATCTATAGATTGCTTTGGGTAGTATGGACATTTTAATGATGTTAGTTCTTACTATCTATGAGCACGGTGTGTTCTTTTATTTATTTGTTTCCTCTTCAGTTCCTTTCTTCAATGACGTAATTTTCTAAGTACAGGTCTTTTACTACTTGGTTAAAGTTATTCTTAGGTATTTTTTTGATGCAATTGTAAACAAGATTTTTCTTTTTAATTTCTCTTTCTGGTAATTTGTTATTAGTGTGTAAAAATCAACTGATTTCCGAATATTAATTTTGTATCCTGCCACTTTACTGAATTCTTTTATCAGTTCTAACAGTTTTTTTGGTGGAATCTTTAGAGTTCTTTATATAAAGTATCATGATATCTGCAATGAATAACTGTTTTACTCCTTCCTTTCCAATTTGGATGCTTTTTTTTTTTTAAATTTATCTGATTGTTGTGGCTAGGACTTCCAATACTATGTTGAATAATAGTGGTGAAAGTAGACATCCTTGTCTTGTTTCTGATTTTAAAGAAAACACATTTAGCTTTTTCCCATGGAGTATAATGTTAGCTGTGGGTTTGTCATAAATGACCTTTATTATGTTGAGGTATGTTCCCTCTATTCTCATTTTGCTGAGAGTTTTTATCATACATGGCTGCTGGATTTTGTCAAACACTTTTTCTGCATATGTTGATATGAGCATATGATTTTTATCTTTTAATTTGTTAATGTGGTGTATCACAACTGATTTGCAGATATTAAACCAAATTTGCAGCCCAGTAATAAATCCAACTTGATCATAGCATATGATCTTTTTAATGTGTCTTGCTGAATTCAGTTTGCAAATATTTTGTTGAGAATTTATATATATATTATATATATGTATATAGTAATGTCTTATCTGGTTTTGGACTCAGGGTACTTGTAGTATCATAAAATGAGCTCGAGAGACTTTCCTCCTCTTGAATTTTCTGGAATATTTTGAGAAGAATGGATGTTAATTCTGCTTTGATTGTCCGGTCAAATTCACCTGTGAAGCCATTCAGTCCAGGACTTTTGTGTTTGGGAGTTTTTTGATTACCGGTTCAGTTTGGTTAGTAGTTCAGATTTTCTGTTTCTTCTTGACTCAGTCTTGGAAAATTGTATGTTTCTAGGATTTTATCCATTTCTTCTAGATCATCCAGTGTGTTGTCATATAATTGCTCGTAGTATTTTCTTATAATCCTTTGCATTTCTGTGGAGTCATTTGTCCCTCTTCTTTCATTTTTTATTTTACTTTGAGGGGATCTCTCTCTTTTTTCTTGATGACTGTGGTTAAAGGTTTATCAATTTTGTTTATTTTTTCAAAGAATCAACTCTTGGTTACATTGATCTTTTGTATTGTTTCTATAGACTCTATTTTGTTTATTTTCACTCTGATTTTTATTATTTCCCTTTTTTCTCACTTTTGACTTTGCTTGCTATTTTTTTTTCTAGTTATTTTAGATGTAAGGTTAGATTATTTATTTGTGATTTTTCTCGTTTCTTGAGGTAGGCCTGTATTGCTATGAATTTCCCTCTTAGGACTGCTTTTGCCGTGTTTCATAGATTTTAGGTTATTGTGTTTTCATTTTTATTTGCTTCAAGGTATCTTTTGATATTTTCCTTGATCTTATTGTTAACCTATTCATTGTTTAGTAGTGTGTTGTTTAGCCTTCATGTATTTGTGTATTTTTCTGTTTTTTTTTTTTTCTTATAATTGATTTCTAGTTTCATACTATTGTGTTCAGAGAAGATGCTTGATGTGATTTCAGTCTTCTTCAATTTATCGATACTTGTTTTGTGGCCTGCCTTTTGGTCTGTCTCGGAAATATTCTATGTGCACTTGAGAAGAATGTATATTCTGCTGCTTTGGAGCGAAATGTTCTAAAAATATCAATTAAATCCGTCTGGTCTAGTGTGTTATTTAAGGCTGCTGTTTTCTTGTAGATTTTCTGTCTGGAAGATCTGTACATTGGTGTCAATGGGGTGTTAAAGCCCCATACTATAACTGTATTACTGTCGATCCCTCCTTTTATTTCTCTCAATATTTGCTTTATATATTTAGGCACTCCTATGTTGCATGCATAAATGTTTACTAAGGTTATATCCTCTTATTAGCTTAATCAATTTGTCATTACGTAATGTTCTTCTTGGTTTTTATTATAGACTTTGTTTTAAAGTCTATTTTGTCTGATATACATACTGCTACTCCAGCTTTTATTTTCATTTCCATTTGCATGAAATATCTTTTCCATCCCTTTATTTTCAGTCTTTTTATATCTTTCGATCTGAAGTGGGTCTCTTGTGGACAGCACATGTATGGGTCCAGTTTTATCGTCCATTCAGCTACCCTATGTCTTTTGACTGCAGCATTTAACCTGTTTACATTCAAAGTGATTATTGATAGGTACATAGTTATTGCTATTTTCATATTTATGTTCTTTCTTTTTTCCTTCTCTTCTTTTTTTAAAAGATTCACTTTAACAATTCTTATAATATTGACTTAGTGGTGATGAATTCCTTCTTTATTTTACCTTCAATTTTAATTGATAGCCTTGCAGGGTAGAGTAATCTCGGTTTTCATCACTTTAAATATTTCATGCCACCCCCTTCTGCTAAGAAATTAACTGACAGTTTTATGGGAGCTTCCCTGTTAGTAACTAGCTGCCTTTTTCTTGCTGCCTTTAGAATTCTCTCTTTGTCTTTAACCTTTGCCATTTTACTGACAACGTGTCTTGGTGTGGGTTTGTTTGGGTTCATTCTTGTTAGGGACTCTCTGCACTTTCTAGGCTTGTATGTCTATTTCCTTCACCAGATTAGGGAAGTTTTCAGTGATTATTTCTTCAAATAGTTTCTCATTCCTTGCTTTAACTCTTCTCTTGCTAGTACCCCTATGATGTGAATGTTGTCCCTTAAACTTTTCTCATTTTTTTTCTTTTTCTTTTGCTGTTCCGATTGGGTGTTCTCTGCTACCTTATCTTCCTTCCAAATCACTGATTTGATCCTCTGCTTTATCTAATTTACTATTGATTCCTTCTATATTTTCATTTCAATTATTATATACATTTCTGTTTTTTTATACTTACTATTTCTTTGTTAAAGTTCTCACTGAGATTATCTATTCTTTTCTTCCCCTAAACTCAGTGAGCATCCTTATAACCAATGTTTCAAACTTTGTATCTGGTTGGATGCTTGCCTCAATTTTATTTAGGGTTCCCCCCCACCCCTGGAGTTTTCTGTTTTTGTTTTTGTTTCATTTGAGACATATTTCTTTGTTTTCTCATTTTGGCTGCCTCTCTGTTTATTTCAATGTATTAGGTAGATCTGCTATGTCTCCCAATCTTAGCCAAGTGGACTATAAGAGTAGGTGTCCTATGAGGCCCAGAAGCACAGTCTCCCTGATCAACTACACTGGGTGCTCCAGGAGTGTCTCTTATGTAGGTTGTGTGTGCCCTCCTGTTGTAGTTGAACCTCTATTTTTGTTGACACCTCAGTGGGTGAAATTGACTCTCAGGCTGACTGGCTTTGAGGATTGGCCACACCCACAGCATGCTGACTCCATGGAGTGGGATTCGCCCCATGGCTGGTGTGCCTATTAAGACCACCCTTTGGATGTGCTTCTTGTGGGGCTAATCAGGTTGTGCTCTGTTGTGGTCTGATACCAGCCTTCAGATATATAGTGTTTCCAGGGCCCTTTGGGAGGGGCTTCCATGCAGGCCAAGGTCAACCAGTGCCTGTGACTGGCCTGGGGCTTCTTGACAGGAGCCACAAAGCTACTGTGGTTGGGCTCTGCCTGTGCTGGACCTAGAGTCACAGGGGAGAGGCCACACTGTGAACTGAGACTGGCTGCCACCAGTACCAGGCCTGGGGTAGCTCAACAAAATGCCCAGGGCACCTCAAGGCCTGAAGTTGTCTGCCAGCTGTCTGTAATGCTCAGCTACTGAAAGAACCTCAGATAGTAGGTGAGTTGGGTGAGGTGAAATTCCAAGGAGTCACCAGGGTGGGGCGAGTGGTGTTCCCCAGGTTAGTGCAGATTCAGATTTGGTACTATGGCTGAGCCTGCGACCATTCACAAAAGTCTCAGAACACACTGAGACTAGCCACTGCCTGTCTCGGGCCTGCAGAGCCCCGAGATTTGTTCAAGAAATACTACGGCTCAGGCCAGGGCTAGTTGCCTGCCACCAAAAGTGTCTCCGGAGGTACTGGAGCTGAGGCCTGTTGATTGCTGCTGAAGAAAGCTCATTCTGAGAGTGCCAAGTGGGGCTGGTTGCCCAGCCATGAAAATTCCTCCAGCAACATGGGATTTGGTTGGGGCACAGTCTCAGAGTGTCACCAGGATGGAGCTAGATTTCACCAGGCCAGTGCAGATTTAGATTTGGCCTTGTTGGGGAAGGGCTCAATATAGTCAAAAAGCACATACCTGTAAGCCACACAGGGGGAAGGTTCAACACAGGGATTGGTGGTTGTTCCTCCAGCCTTCCCCCTGAAGCCAACAACTAGGTCTTTCCCTGTATGTCTCTAGTGTCCCCTGAGATGCTGTCTTTACATCAGAGCCCAGGTTGAGTGTCTGCAAGCAAGTGGTGAATCTCTGTACTGGCTCTTTAAGAGGACGTCTGGATTTTCAGCAGCCTTAGGCTCACCCAGATGGTCTAAATCCCCACTGATTTTCAGAGAGAGATTCTGTGGGGACTCCTCTTCTCAGTACCAGAATCCTGGGTTGAGGAACCCGGTGTGGGACTGGGACCCCTCACTCCTCTGGGGGAGGACCTATAAAATTGAGATATTCCTCCCAGTGCTCAACTGCCACACTTGGGTGTGGAGGCCAGCCGTTTTGTGTCTCCACCCTTCCTACCAATCTTAATGTGGCCTCTTCTTTATATCTTTAGCTATAGCAGTTATGTTCAGCTAGTCTTTAGATGGTTTGCCAGGTTGATTGTTCTATAATTTAGTTGTAATTTTAATGTCATGGGAGGAGACAAGCACAGCATTTACCTACTCTGCCATCTTGAATAAAACCTCAGTAAATAATATTCAATCAATGTAAAAAATCCCTATGCTTTTTATCTAGCAATCCTTCTTACAGGATTTTATTCAGTAGGAACACCAGAGAGTGAATCTGAAGAGACCAAAGAATACAGCTGGTTTTTGAACAAGGTGGGGGTTAGGGATTTAGACCATGTATTTGAAAGCCTGGGTATAATTTTTGACTTCTCCAAAATTCAGTCCTCTCTTGGTATCCACAAGACATCAAATCCAGGAGACACTGTATATCCATGGGTGTTCAAGGCCCTTATATAAAATCTGTGTTCTCAGGTTACCAGAAGCAGAAGGTAAGGAAGGCCCATAGTGAGGTCTCTAATGGTGGTCCATCAGGAATCCTGCTTTGTCCTCCTTCCACTGAAGTACATAGAGATTTCTGACAGAAACTAGAGATACATTTTCTCATTTAATTTAGTATATACAAAAAGAGAGAGGAAATCTTTCCCATAATCAAGGATTATAGTCCTATCCTCCAGCCGGATTGGGCCAGTTTATCTCAACTATACATGTGTGTGCTGCTAGCAGATGCCAGAGGAATGTCATGCTCATAAAAAGTGAATTCTCAAACAATGGGGGTGGGATTTCTACAGTTGATCTAGAATATCAACATTGTCTAATAAAGCTTTTTATAATGAGGAAACATTCTGTTATTCACTGGCCAATACAGCAGCCACTAGCCACATGTGACTATAATACACTTGAAGCCTACAGGTTGAAAAAAAAAAAAAAAAAAAAGAAGAAGAAGAAAATGAAGGTTATTATTTTAATTAATTTTAATAACTAGAAACTACCATATTGGAAAGAGCAGGAGAGTGATTAAGACATACCCTGGAGCTAGAGATAGAGTCAGATGCTCCTGAGTCACATGAGTTGTAGTAGGCAGAGGGGAGATGTGAGTGAGATTTAGGTTCTGCTTAGGAAGAAAAGGAGGACAATGACTGCTGATTGGACAGACAGGTCCTCCACCCTTGCTCCTCAAAGTGTGATCCATGTACCATAAGCATAGGCATCACCTGGTAGCTTGTTAGAAAAGCAGACTCTTGAGACCTATATCAGATAAACTGAATTGGAATTTGTATTTTCAGAGGATTACTGTTGCTTGACATATAACCAGTGGTTTGACATAAAATCTTGCAGTCTCAGAAGGATTCTGGTTCTCAGCCTGACTCTACAAATTAACCAAGTGTTAATTAGGCAACTCACTTATGCTCTCTAATTCCCAATTTCCTCATCTCTAAAAATGATATAACAAAACTTTCCTCACAGAGTTATTGTGATTTTTTTTAAATAAAATACTGTGTATGAAATTCTTAGTATAACAGAAAATCAAATATGTGCTTATTAAATCATGGTTTTGCTGGCCTCCTTTCTAGGAATGAGTATATATCTTACACCTCAGGAGATCCCTAGCCCTTGCCAAGACTGCACATAATAGATTTTTAATAACAAGGGTCGAAATAATAACAGACAGAATAAATGACTGATTGAATGAATGATTAGATAGTCCAATGTCTCATAAATCACAGATGAGTCAAAAGGGTAATAACAAATTCTTTTAAAGAATAAATACAATTTTTTAACATGTAGCATCAGGCCAATATTTGATTTTTCTACTTTCAATAATTTATTACCTTGATTCTCTTGCCTAGAACTTCATTTTTAAGAAAGAAGAAAAAGGTATATAAGATCTTCCTCACTGTCAGGTGTCACAAATGCCTTCTGCATACATGTCCATGCCCTGGCTATCTTTGGAAGCATTTGTGAAAGGAGAAGGACCCACATGTGCCCACATCATACATTGGGCACTCTGCCATGTACTGCCTGGTGACAGCCCTCGCATTCCTGGCTGAGTCGTTGCTGAAGTTTCCAGGCATTTTTCATCATCATCCCAACAGACTGACCCTCCTAGCTCTCCACGGCTAGACCAGAAGTTTTCCCAGCACCTCCTTTATTCGCCCCTTGTGAAACAGATGACATTTCACTTTGCAGTTATATACTCTATGCATTCTTGTTAAGCCCTGTAAGCTGAGAACTACTGTGGATGGCCTGTAGCCTGATGGTGAAAGAGAAAGAGAGCAGAGCTTGTCCCAGACAAGTGAAGCTTTCATAATAGGCTTTGCCAGTGACCTGGGATATGATCTTTGATCTTGGATGACTTACGTGTCTCTGATCCCCCATGTCCTTATGTTTAAAAGGGTCCAAAGAAACATAATAAAACAAAACAAATTAAAAAACTTATTTCACAATGCATAAAATTTAAAGCATTATAAAAATGTAAGACATCTGCTTCTATTCCTTATTATTCTTATCTAACATTAATTTATTCCTACATTTATTTATTTACATTTAGTGTCCATCTACTATGTCATCATTCTATACAATGTACCAGGGTTACAGAAATAACGAAGGACATAGTCCCTAACCTCAATTAATTGGCAGTCTAGGATGAGACATAAAAGAGAAGACTGAGCACAAAGATGGAACCAACTAGGGCAACCTGAGGCACTCAGTAAATACTTTCTGAAGGAAGAGAGCTCTGAGGTAAGTCTTGAGAGATGAGTAGAATTTAATCAAATAAAGGTAGAACGATATTCCAGACAGGAAGAACAGTGTGTTCACAACAAATACTACTTTTATTTTACTTTGTTTAAAGAGAAGTATATAGCTTTTTGCCTACTTTAAATAAAAACCAGAAAGTATAGACTTTTAATTCCAGAAGGTGCTTTTTGTCAGCAACACACTTTTTACTTGACAGCTGACAGAGGTAAAATTCAGAAAACTGAGCCAGCATCCTCAAGGTCACACAGGTTGTCTGTAGCTAAACTGATGCTTGCTAACTAACACCCAGTTCAGTTCAGCCCTCACTCCCTCACTTCACACTGCCTCCCTGACCCAGGGGCCCAGTGACAATTTAGGATTTCCTAGTAGTTGACTCTTTTGTCAGCACCAAACACAAATAAACGACCAGTAATTCTCAGCTGGATCCAGGTCATTTGTCAATAGAATTTGTGTAATGGATGTTTGCTATGGAGAAGAATTTTAAAAATTAGATCTGGAAATTTTTGGCATATTCCCACCTGGCACCCATACTCTCTTAGCTTCCCAAAACTCTTAGACTTAAGGAAAGCTTAATTAAAATCAAGTCAACAGAGAATACTCTGAGAAACTAACAAAACAACAGAAATAAATTAGACACAGAAAAAGA
>NW_006494614.1:50547548-50574326 GCF_000325575.1 Pteropus alecto | reverse complement strand
ATGTGTGTGTGTGTGTGTGTGTGTGTGTGTGTGTGTGTGTGTGTGTGTGTGTATATATATATATCCCAAACTTTATTTACTATGTATAGGTCAACCAAGATGTCTGATATTTCAAAAAACTTAAAATTTTGTTTAATTACGATATGTCTTGATATTGGAATTTGAAGTAGAATGATTACTGAACATGAAATTCAAAACTCAGGTCTGAAGCTCTGTGCTAGAGATAATAAATTGTGTCTTGGAGTGCTGTGAAAGTGCCTGGTATGATGTTGGGCTCATACCAGTAAATCTATACCTATTAATTTTCTGCATTCATGGTTAAGACCTCGTTCTTAGCCTCACTTTCCTCATCAGTAAAATGGAGATAATTCCTGTTCCTTCTACTTACAAAATGGTTATTTAAAAAAATTTTTAAAAACCTCATGATCTAGTATGTATTTTGAAATATGGTTGCAAACACAGGAGCTGATGGCAATATCTGCCATTTGGGTTGGTAGAGGGGTGTGGCAGAGTGTCATGAACTCTTTCAGAATGAGTGGCAAAGAAGGCTTCTCTGAGGAGATGATGTTTGAGCAGAATGCTGACTAGAAGCATCTAGCCATGTAAAGGACTAAGGATAGATATTCTGGAAAAGGATCCGAGCAAGTACAAAGACCCCTAAGACACTCATGAGCAAGGCCTGAATGATAAATCAAATGCCACTGACTGAGATAATCAGAGCACAGTGGAGATAAATTAGGTCCAGGGGAGTCAGAAACTTTCTCCAGGGGAATGAGAACCCACTGGAGGATTGAACTAACATTTTTACTTACGATGTGACCTCAAACAAGTACTTCAGGATTGCCGCTTCTTGAAAAATTATGTTGAGAATTGCATTTACTCTTTTCTATAATGTATTCATAGTTGTCCCTGACAGGTATGGTGCCTGTTACCAACTGCTATTGCTACTTTGATAGACACTGTTGTCATTGTCAGTATTATTGTCAGATCTGAGTTTACTCCAGGAGTAGCTATTGGGAAAAAGGAGGAGTAAACAGAAGAGACAAGGCAGATATGGCACAAAAGCAGCTCTAGTACCATAAAGTAATATTTTATTTCCATAAATCAAATAAATAAGCCTTATCTTTTTTAGCCACATATATCATTTACCTTCTAAATATAGGCCTACTGTAGCCTCTGACTTTAGAAGCTCATGTTTCAGTCCATGGCAGGTGGTACCTGGCTTCTTCTACATTATTCAATGCTTGCATCTCTTGGCCCATAAACCCCAGGGTCAGATTGGAGTTTTCTCTATCAGAGTGCTTGCCAAGCACCCAGACTGAAATCCAGAAGGTCAGCTAACCCCTCCAAAAGCTGCCAGGGCTGATAACTCATCTTGGATGTGGATAGCAGATATTTGACTCATTTCTCTCGAAAATAACAGTAATAGAACAAAACATTTATTTCGGCTTCATGTTCACTATATTTTGTGCAGAGGATGCCCAGAAATCCTTAGCTTAAGTGGAAAAAAAAGAGGGGTGAGCTGGAATGTTCCAGGTCTGATAACTCCTCAAGCATGCTTTGTAGAGCCCATATTCGTTTTTATCTCACTCTCAGAACAAATGCTTAAAAATCTCATGTGGACAGATCAATCTTCATTAATAATCCTAGAGTCTACCAGTCTTTTCCTCTACTATCCTCTCTCTTCCTCCATTTCTGACTCTTTCTCCCTCACTTCCACCCTTCCCCTGCTTTTCAAATTACTTTCTATATTTTTCTTTCATCTCTCTTTTTTTTTTCTTCTCTCCTTCTTTGCCTCTCAACATGGACATTTAATATTTATTAGGTTTCAGGTAAAAGCCAGAGGCTACTCTGGGCACAAGAGATACAAAGACAAATATCAGTAGATAACTACAGACATACAAGGAAGAAAGCAGCCTATGATATGTAGTTTTATAGAAGCTACAAAAGGGAATGAGTTAATTGAGGCATCAGAGAAGCTTTATTTTTGGATTTGTTTTGCAGATAAGTATACTGACAGAGACAAGCAAGGAAGTAAAAGGCATTTTAAGCCAAAGGAACAACAAAAGCAAAGACACAGAAGTGAAACACTAAGATGCATAGAGGTGAGGCTAAGGTGCAAGTCAGGGAGCTTTTCAAGCCATGCTAAGGAGGATGGACTTTATAAAGGAGAAAATGGAGAACTAGTGAAGAACTTTAAGTGAAGACATGAGATGAACAAGTCTATGTGTTAGCAATACCACTCTACAGTATGTAGAGTCTGAAATAGAATGGGTCAACTGGATTCTATTTTATTGTCTAAATGAGAGTTGATAAATGTTTGAACCAAGCCAGTGACATAGTAAATAGAGGAAAGAGGACAAAAAAAAAAAAAACGAGTAAAAGGGAGTATGATTACAAATTTTTGACCTCAGAATTTGGTTGTATATTGGTTACATTCACTAAAATAGGGATGAGGATTGAAGAGCTTTTATACAGAGAAGGGTAAACATTTTGGGTTTGAAGTACCTGTGGGCATCAGCAAACATATAACTATATTGACCTGTGACTCTGGTAGTCTCTGTTTCCAGATTTGTAATGGAGAGATTTCATTTAGTTGTATTAATTTGGAAAATTTATACTAATCTCCTAGCAGTCTCTAACATATAAACTCTTCTAAAATATTAATTATCCCTGTTTTGGTTTTGTTGTTGTTTGTTTGTTTGTTTTGTATATGCCCATAGTGCTCTGTTGTACTTTTTAAGAACCTTTAACAAAAGGAAACTATGTTGCTTCCTGAGACTGAAACCCTAAAATTAACCATACATAGAAGATCAGGGCAATGACAAGCAATAGGCATTATCTTGGCTCCTTGGCTGTCCTGATTAAAGGTGATCATATTTAAAGAATACCTCTTCATGGTTTTTCTTTATCAGTGAGCAGACTTTGTTCTATGAATTCCTTCTGCCATCAATGCCAGAAGAAAGGTCAGAGCCACGGCCACAAAAATAGAAGAGATGGAGGCTAGTGGGAGGAGGAGCAGGGACATTTCAGCTTTGGGTGCAGTCCTAAAAAGAGAAAAATTTGGAAGTTTTTCATCCAGGTTCAGTATTCTGCCTGACTACCCCAAAGAACCCCTGCCAGAGGACAGCTAGATGTGGAAAGATAGCAAGAAGCCCCATAGAGACTGTGGGAAAATAGAAGATACAAGTGGCTCCTCTTCCCTGCTTTAGCTGGATGGCCTGGGGATAGAGAACAGCAAGGAGAGAGCCTTATGGAGAGATGTTTCTACATAGAATGCAGAAGACCTAGGGATTATCAAGGAACCTGGGGCAGGGACACCAAGGATGTTGAGAAGATAATGGACCCTCAGTGGTGTGGCCAGAATGAAGAAGCTCCTCAGTATGGAGTACTTCAAGACAAGAGATAATTATTAAGCATTACAGATTTCAGTAGTAGATGCCAATGCCATGCTTAAAATATATACATACATACATACATACATGCATTTATTTTTTTAAATGTTACTTTTAAAAAAAGGTGCACAAAGACTATCAAACCAACTGCACTTCTCAGAAATTTCTGAGGACATGACCCCAACTTGAACCCCTCTTGCTGCTGCCATGAGGTTACATGAGCTTTCCCTGAACCAAGATGACAGGGAGAAGGAGGAGGGGAGGAGACCCTCTGGAGGAGAGAAACAGTCCCATCAGAGTGTTTGAACATTTAATTTGATCTTATAGTCTGTCCAAAGAGATTAAGTTTAGTGGAAATCGCCCACAATATCTTAAAGTGGAAAGTGGTGATTATTGGTCTTACTCTTTGACCCTCTCCACCTCTGGGAATAAAAGCTTGTAAGAATATTTTTGGTCAGTTACAGGAAAAACAATAGCTATTTTCTTTTCCACACCCAGGTAATAATGGGTAAGTTTTAGGCCCCACTACACAATCATATAATAATCAAATTACAACAAAAAATGGGAGATCGTTAGCCCTGGAAGTACAGCAAAAGAAACATTTTAAGGAGCAAATTTTTTGAGCCGGTCTAAGCAGTGATCTCAAAGGCAAAATGATTCCTGGTGTGGAGGTAGATGCACAGGATAATGGCCCCAGAACTTCAGGTATTTCTGATCTCCATGGCAAGAACATTCTTAGTGTGATAATGCTGAACTGGGCCATGTTCCCTGGTGCTAGTCAGCCTCCAATTCATCTGACTCCCTAATTCAAATCCCATGCTCACCAAACCATCTACTTGATTATCTCTTGGGTCGTCAAGTCTGTCTTCAGGAAATAATATTCCACTCACGGGAGTTTCAGATCCTGTCACAGTAATCATTCAGAGTAAACTTAAAAGTGTTCTCAATTCTCATGTAGCTTGACTCCAGGGATAGAATTTATTGATTATCCTAGCACAAACTTCCTAATCTCAAGAAAATTCTGTCTTTAAAACTTCTAATCATCTCCAGCAGCTATCACCCTACTCCAAGCCACTTGTCAACCCTTATCTAGACAGCTGTACAGCTTCCTGAACTGGTGTCCCTGCTTAGCCAAAATGAAGTTTTTAAAATTTAACTCAGATCATCTTACTCTCCCATTCAAAACACCCCAATGGCTCACACTTGAAATAAATTCTGAGCTCCTCACACATAGCCCAGAAGGACTTTCAGGTTTGGCCCCTGCCCACCTCTGTATTCTTCCATCTGTCCCTTTCTCCATCACACATCCCTCTACCATATGGTCCATGTTGTACTGCCCACACACCTGGCTCCTCACAGCCTGGGAAACTTTGATTTTTCTAAATGTTCTCCTTCTGTCATTTTAATTTCAAGTAACCTCCTTTCATTCAGATGCTTCCTTAGATACCATCTCATTCTATTTCCTAACAAATCTCTCTTCCCTGTTACTTTTAAACATAATACCCTAACTTATTTTTCTTTAAAGCATTTATTACTGTCTCAAATATTATATACTATTTATTTATTTATTTATTTATTTATTTATTTATTTATTTATTTCTTTATTTATTTATTTATTTATTTATTTATTTCTCTCCATTATGGTTTAAGCCTAACAAGGCTTAAAGTTTACCATTGTGTCTCTAGCTCCTCGAACAAAATTTGTCACATAAAAGTTCAATATATTTTGATTGATTGAATGAATGAATAAAATCAGCTTTCTAATTCCAACTGTGATCTTCTGCATATGCTAGATTTTTCTCAACCCAGGGTACTATAAGAAATCTGTCTCTAAGTCTTCTAAACCTGGAGTGAGATCCTGGAGTATACCTAATAGAGAAAAGTGCCTTCCATCTTTAGCTCTGGAGTCAGGATAGATTTGAATCTCAGACTTACTTACTGTGTGACTCTACACCAGACACAATCTCACTTGGCTTTTGACACCAGTCCTTATTCACATCTTCAGTTCTGTAATCATTATTGACTCATCTATGGACCTAGAAATTCTATGTGAGAAGAATTATTTACTAAGCACCAAGTACAATGTCTTGTCAATAGTATGTCCTCAAAGATTAGCTATTTAACTGAATTTGATGCTCCTCTTGTGTTCTTCTTTTCTTTATCCTCTCTTTTGCTTATAGAGACATGTTAAATTCCCCTCCTGCTTCTTGCTTTGTCCTCTAGCATAAAGATGATGGATAATTAGAGAATCGAAAGAAGGGTAGCTACCAGAGGAGAGAGGGAGGAGGGAGGTAGATGGGGTAAAGAGGGTCAAATATGTGGTGACTGAAAGAAATTTAACTATGGGAGGTGAACACACAGTGTAAATATATATATATATGCCTTACTGTTAGTGTACAGTTGAAACTTATTGGATTTTGTTAACCAATGTCACCATAAAAAAAAAAAAAAGAAAAAACACAAAAAATAAAAAGTTGAAGTGACCTGGAAAAAAGAAAAGAAAGAAAAAAAAGATAGCACCACATGTATGGTGTAAACTTTTGAATCAGTCTGAATGAATCATAGCTCCCTAATTTACTATCTGTGTAATCTTACACAAAATGGTCAACCTCTCTGGATCTTTCTTTCATGTGTCAAACATGGATGATACTAGAACTGTGATGGGAATTAAAAGTAATAATGTAAAGCATCTAGCAAATGCCAATAAACCAGTTTAACTTCCTTCCACATTTAAGTGTATGGTTAAGGGTACAGACTTTCATACCATATTGCTTTGGCTCAAAGCCTATGCCCATTACTTATCCACTCTGGAGCTCCTATGTGAGTCACTTAAGCTGTGCCTCAGTATCCTCATCAGTAAAAGGAGTATGATAGTATCTACATCACAGTGTAGGGTCCAACAATTAGTAGATTCTAAACATACACACACATTTGTGGATATTAGTGGACATAGTTGAAAAAGAGGTGTTATTAAAAAAAAGGGAAAAAAAGCCCACTCTGATGTTTTATTTCTCTGCATGTTGGAAACTCTCCTTCATCTTTCTCCTGTAAAACCTCCTGATTCCCTGATCTTTCAGCTTATTTCATGTCTTTAATCTCTCATTGGAAAATATGTCTTTCTCCTCACATTCAATATTTCTTTGTGCCATTATGAGCTGTAACTAGAGGCTTCAGTCTGTATGAATGATTCTTTATCAGATAAAGCTGAGTTACATTGCACTCTTGGGAACAAAAGCTGAACTTTGGCGTTTTTTTTTTTTTATTATTATCAAATCATATTTATTATGATCCTGTGTTCCCGGCAGCATGCTATTCTTTAAAATATTTCAAATATAAAAATTCCACAGCCCCCTATTGAGAGAGGCTTAAAGGCAATGCAAGAAAAAAAAATGAAAACAACTGTTATGTTATAGCGATGATTATGCAGTTCATTTTATTTAGTTTTAAAATATCCTCTATTTAGTTGGCATTTTATATGATTACTATATTGGGAAAAATTGAATTATGTATTTCTGTATCTCCTTCCTAGCTCTGAGTCTTCTAAAAAAATAAAACATGGCAAGTCATTTAATGTCTAATCATCCCATTTTCTCTAAATTTAAATTTTTATCAAGTAATACTTATTTACCAGTTGTTATTTGAAAAGGTCACTGAGATGAATAATTTCTTAAGGAAAAATGTAGTTGCAAAATAAACATTGCCCATCATTCTTATATTAAGTTTATGTTGAATGATTTAAAAGCCTTATCACTGTATTAAGACCTTTGCAAGTCTTGACTCTCATACGAATAGTTACCTCTAACATCTATTAGTGAAGAAGTACAGTTATCTGTGTGCTCAGAAATTATTGTCTGCCTGTCTATCTTTCTGTTTGCCTAGTAGTGAAGAGAAAACAATACCTTGAGGGCCATGGAGTTTTGCCATGAGTGGTGAGTACTGACTCACCACTCAACTGAGTTGCCTTGGGCACATTACTTGATAGTTTCAAGCCTTACTTTCTCCATCTGAAAAATGAACAAACAATTCTTTACTTTGTAAGATTGCTGCGAAGATGAAAGATAACTGTTGGACTAAAGCACATAGGTTATAAAAGAGAATGTAAATAATGGGCCTTTTTAACATTGCATACATTAAATTTTACATAAAAATGTAAACACCTGGCTACTTCCCAGGAGATCTTGTTTGCTGTAAAACAGTTATATACTACAGCTAATAAGAAAGAAATGGAAAAGACTCTCTGTGAGAGAGAAAGAAAATATTCCAACAAGAAGAAATAATTATTAAATCTAGCTCTCACCTTCCAGGTGGCCAAGGCATTAAGCACAGTTCTCACCAACTAACAGGAAAATGCTATAACAGGCAGGAAACTATGTCTTGATAACAAGTCTAGACCACATTTAGCTTGTTAATCCCTAGACAGAGAGCACAAAAAGTTTAAGAGTAAATACCTGAATTACAGCATTACAAGAAACTAGAAGCATTCTTATAATGTTTGATTTTGCCCATTTTATAGGTAGGAGAAATGAGTCTCAAAAGTTAAAGCAATATGCTCAAGATTACACTCTAATAAGTGGCAGAAATAAATTTTTGACCCGGAATTTTTGTTTATTGTGTATTTTTGTGTATTTTGTTTTGCCTTTGAGGCTATGCACAGAGAAAAAATAGTTCATAGACGTTGTTCTAAGAGAACTAGGTTGAAGCTCAGTACACATCTACCTTTCATTAAGATCCTCAATGTAGTAACACAATGTCATCCTGTACTAGCAATAGAATTCCTTTCAAAAGATCTAAATGCTAACTTTCAATTTGTGACTGATTCCACTGTTTGAAAAATTAGATATAGCATGTGATCCTTTTCAGTTTGCTTAGTGCATTTCCTGAAAAAAATATAATTTTGATAAGTGACCATGTGCAAAATCTAGGTCTACAAGAATAGTTCACTACGCTAGAACATGGCCATGCATATCAGGCATAGTAAACTTATAGGTAGAGGTTTTATTTGTTCATTTAATACATATCGGTCTAGTGCCTAAGTTCCATTTACTATTATGAACTTGGAAGGAGAAACTGATAAATAAAGCACAGTGAACACTTTTGAAGACATCACAGACTGGCCACAAAGACTGGTGGTTAAACAGATAGGTACAAATCATTGTAATCAATGCCAACTAATTATAATTTAAACCATGTGTTTATTGCTAGCTTAACAAAATACAGGTGATCTATGGTCAGTTCAGCAGCCAAAAATAGCCATCAAGGACTATTGTAGCGGGGGAGGCCCAAGAAACAGATTCCGAGATTGAATTTAGCTTGATTATTAGAGTGCTTCGGGGATTAACACTGTGGAAGGGAAAGGAAAGAGGCAGCATTGGGCAGAGGGAGAAGTCAAGCCATGTTGGAGGCCAAAAGACAATCTCAGCTGACCTCCATGAAGACTTCTGCTGGTTGGATGGCCCTTCAAAGCTGTATTGGGATGAGAAGGCTGAAATTTTGTAGCCTCTGATCCCAGCAGTCATGAGTTATCAGCCACCCTAGGAAAAGAAAGTGGACTTAGACGAAGTAATTCTGTGCAGCTGAGACAATCCCAAAGGGACTGAAGGTTGAGGGACTGCATGTCAGAGGCCCGCCCATTAGCAGGGGTAATTATCTTTGGTTGTGACAGTGAGGTCTAGGCAGCGCATCCCAGCATCCACCATAGAGACCTGAACTCTGTATCCTTCTCTTCCACCATCCTCAGAATGTTGCCTTTTGTCTTCAAAATATCTTTAATGCTTACAAGATAGCTACCAAGCTTCAAATATGACATTTCCATGGAAGAGCATACAAAACAGAAAGGAAGGGGATTGTTATTTCCCACTATTCTTTATCTTATCAGAAAAAATCTTTCCAAAAGAGTCGCTGAAAAATTCTCCCATATGTCACTGGCCGTAACTACTGCCAGGATTCAGTCAAGAATTGTTATCCCAAAAGACAGGATAATGGCCATTGGGTAGTGTTATGGACTAAGTGTTTGTGTCCCTCAAAATTTATATGTTGAAACCTAATCCCCAGTGTGGTGGTATTTGGATGTGGGGCCTTTGGGAGGTGATTAGGTTATAAGGTTACAACTCTCATGAGTGAAATTAGTGCCCTTATAAGAGACTCCAGAGAGCCACCTCACCCCTTCTACATTTGAGGACACAGAGAGAAAATGGCTGTTTATGATCCAGGCTCTCACCAGACACTGAATCTGCCAGCACCTTGATCTAGGACTTCCCAGCTTCCAGAGTTGTGAGGAACAAATATTTCTCATTTAATTTCTAACAGAAGCATAAATAAATTAAGATAGGTAAGCTAGGTCAGAACTGAACCTGGCACCTGAATTGCATTGGGGATGGCACAGGGAAGAAGAGAATGCTCACATGGTATCCATTTAAGGCTTCCATGTTCAGGTTTCTTTCAAGAGTTGTAATTCTGAGGCACATCTCTGAAGACTAACATTGCTCAACCTCAATTTCCTCATCCGCAAATTAGAAATAATATTAAGAATAAGACAGAAGTTATGGGAGATAATGAAGTTTAAACATGCTATAAACTTAAAGAATTAGAAGAGTAGTGGGTATTAGTAGTTAGCAGTGTTAATACTACCTATTGAAATTCATTAGTGTGACTATAAAAACAATAAGACAATACAGACAGATTTCAATAAAACATCCATTAATTTAGACATGATAAAAACACTCATTAATACTTTCTGTACAGTAATCTCTGCCAAGCAAATTTGAAGCTGTTTTCTTTCTGGTTAAATATTTTCAAAGAACCCCCAGCCTTCTTGTTAATGTCAAACCTCTCACGCTAGCAGACAGAGGTTTCCCAGCCATGCCTCTGTTTCCCTCCTTAGTCTACATTTCCTAAACCCTCACTTACTCTTCTCCAGTCACAATATCCTATAGTTCCCCATAGGCATCAAATCTTTTCCCGTATATGGTCTTTTGCCTCAAATGCCTGCTCTATACCTACTTCCCTGCTGCCTCTTTATCCTTGACACTGCTGAAGTATCTCTTTCTATTGCGTTTCCTTGACCCTCCCTCAAAATGAGATACTGGTCCTCAAGCTTGCCTTGTGGGCATCACTATTATAGCAACTTTACACTTCATCATTTTCATTTTTATATCTTCACTGTGAAATGCTGATCTCCTTAATGGCAGGAAATATCTGATGGCAGGAGTCTGATTTGTCTCTGCCCACTGAGTATTTAACATATTCTCTGTAAATGTGTGTGTGTTTTAAATGGAGACACTGCAAGCCACATCTCAATATAATTTGTAGATACCCAATGTTATTAAGAGCATAGAAAATTGAAATCAGGAGGTTTGAGTTTGATCCTGGCTTTATTATTTTCAAGTTATATGATATCTGGAAAATAGTTCACCTCTGTAAAATTAAAACAAAATAAGAAAAACTAAATATGAAAAATCATAAAAGATACCCAAGAGTGCCAAGTACAGAACAAACATTCAAAAATTTAGTCATGATGTTGATGATTATAATGATGGGAGGAAGAAATTCATAGATAAATATCAAATCCCTCATATCCTCTGCTATCTATTGCATGTCAAATATTACTTTGAATTATTATTTGACTCCAGAAAATGTACGGATTTCTTATGTTTGACATATAATAGATCAATAATTATTGATTAATAATAGATAGCTAATATATACGTAAGACTTGTGATGTGCCAAACTGTGTTCAAAAGGATTTACATAAACATTCTAATCCTCATTGATCCTTGAGATATTTACCATTATTATTCCTATTTTTGTAGATAAGGAAACTAAGGCACATAGAGGTTAAATTATTTACCCTGCTGTTAAGTGGCAGAGATGAGATTCCAACCTAAGAAGTCAAGCTTCAGAATCATTCTCTTTATTATTATACAATCATGAATAAGTAAATGAATAAACCTCATTAATTGAACATATTCAGAAAAGGGATTTATGTGTTTTATTCTCAAATCTAGTGTAATTTAAATTTATCAATCTGTTCCTATCCCCCCTTTTCCTTTGAGCAACATTTTGTGTTGCTTCTACTTTCAATTTCTCCACAGATTTACCATGAAATATAAATGAATCACATGGAATATGATACTAGAACTAAAAAGGTCAAAGTAGCCACATCTGTTTAACATTTAAGAATATACAGATTGCCATATTAGATCGGACTGGTCTTGTTGTTTGGGACCTACTCTATAGCCACGCAAAACTATCAACAGCCCCACTTTGAAAGTTCTATATGACCCTGGGCCAGGCTGATCAGGTGAAATATTCACATCAGCCAACAGCAGCAAAGTCAAAGAGCAAATGTGAAACATGATAGGGATCAGAAGCCAAACAATAAGTTGGTGAAGTAATAAAATGAAGGATAAAGTGTAACCATATATGGGAAAATGAGTCAGGTGTTGGAAAGCCACAATGATCCACAATAAATTGTGAAGGGATCAGAACCAAGTCAGGATAAGTGATGCCATTAAGCCCATCGTGGTGGTTCCTCTGTGAGGTCTATTTAAGACATCAGGGAAATTCCCAAGCATCTTAGTTTTCCCTAATAAGCCATTATAAATTTGTCTTCAATGAATTTATCTAAACCACATCTTAAAATGTTAACAAATTTAGCCAGAGGCTAAGTCATGAAGGATGATAACTTTAAAATCATCTATTTATTCCTTCATTTTAAAATAAATTAGCTCAGCCTAAAAAAATCAAGACCTTTGTCCATAATCATTCAATTAAAGTAATATACTTTATAAGACTGTAGCTGCTGTAGGAAATGAGACATCCTCTTACTCATCCTAAATTTAATGTTTTTAATTTTCAAAGATGCCCCCCCCACCAACCTACTTTGGGAATATTATAATTGAGTAATATGTCAAAATTCCCATAAAGTTATAATCTCCAGGCTTGCATGTAAAAGCCCTTAATTTATGAAAAATGACTTTTTAACATTTCATAGAAGAGCCATCCATTCATGAACAAATGATTGAATGTACATAATGAATTTCAGTTGAATAAATGCAGAGTGGCAATATCATCATGGTTACCTTCTGATTGCTACTGAAGGACTTCAAAATGTGCACTGCAAGTAGAGACATCACTGGTAATTGGGACTGGATTATACTTCCCAGTATCATCATAATATAATAATTATGGCTGAAAAATAATGTGCCCAGCAGTGTCATAAATGCTTCACCTTCATGATATAATTTAATTCTTGCAAAAGTCCTGCAGGATATATCTATTAAACTATTTCATTGATGAGGAAATCAAGATTCAGAGAAGTTAAAAAGCTTACTTAAGTACCTTATAGGTGAAGGAACTAAAATTGAATCCCAGTCTACCCGATTCCATACCCGAGGGCCCTTAACCAGTACAGCATACTGGCTCTGAATTCTTTCTCATTTTAGTCAGATAAAACTCTGTTTTGAATCTTTCTTAATATACACATTCATTAAGTCCATTATAGTAACTCTATTCAAGTCATACTCCCACAATAGATAATAAAGATAGATGATGGATGATATTAGAGAAACTAAATGATTTAAGCGTTAGGGCCTTGGTTGAGAAAAAGAAATTCCAAATGCAAGTTTGGACTTCAGCCTTTTCAAATGTATAGCTTTGATAGCTAATTACATTTTTTAACTCTAGTTTCTTATCTATAAAATAGAGAAAAAATATTAATTATCAATTAAGCATGTATGTAAGGGTGGGGGAAGACATGATACAAATCATTCAAACTAATGGTCATGGGCAACCTTATAAACCATATATATATATAAAACCACAGCAACTGGGTCATAATATATTCCTAGAATGGTGATAAGTTGTCCTTTTATATTTTTTACTCTTTAAGGCTTAACATTCTTAATAATAATAATGTAGATCATACTATACCTGAGAGATAGCGGGTTATGTGGATTAAGCCCACAAAAGCAATTAAAAGTACTTAGTAAAATTTTAAGAATCATTATGGTCTGAACAAATGTTAGCTTTATTAGAATCCAAATCCATCAACCCTTTATCAGTGTTTCTGGGGGACTTTTTCTGATACCAACTGTTACTGTTGGGGGCAATCTAAGTGTGTCATTGCCCCAGTGATACTGGGGGACTTCAGTGATTTTCACCTATGCAGTATAGAATTACAGATCAGAGAAGCTTAGGAAAAGTAAGATTTATTGAAATATGTTTCAAAAGAGAAATGAGCTACACCAAAGAGGGCTATATAGTCCAATAGAGGTGAGATCTGTCTTATATCTGGGCCATGATAGGTGGTTACAAGGGTGGTGATAGCAGATTGATATGTGAGGTCATTTTGATTGACAGTGGCTATTATATGACCTATTGTTAACTGAGCATGTCCTTACCCAGCGTCCAATCTGTTATAATGCGATTCATGAACTTCCGGGCATATGTATGGCATTACAATGACAGTAATATGAGGCTGAGGTGAAATGAAGATCAGAGTGCTCCTTACTGCACAAATATTTGTGGCTGTCCTAAACTGGTTGCTATGCTATGGTCATTTATTTCCTTGTACTCCAGGATGTAGGGGTATTGTTATTTAAGAAATGAATTTTTTCTGGGAGTTCCTGGGGCGGGAGGGGGTGGGGGCGGTGGGGGAAGGGCAGCCTTTCGAGTTGGGCTGTCAGTGTTGTCATTTCTATGGTTACAGAGCTGGGCCTTCATTCCCGTCTCTCATGGCTACCTAACTACCTAATACAACCAGTTCTCCAATTCTCTAACACAAATCAGCTGTCCAACAATTCAATTCAATTCTGAGACTACCTATCTAAAAATTAAAGGGCTCAGTCCACAAGTCCACCCCGACTTCAGTTGCCAGTCTCAAGTCCTGGGCCACCTGTACTTCTTACCAACTAGTTATAAATCAGGGGTTCCCACAGGCCCCTCCTCAGGTTTGATAATTTGCTAGAACTCGCAGAACTCAGGAAAGCACTTTACTTACTTTAACTGGTACATTATAAAGAATACAACTCAGGAACAGCCAAATGAAAAAAATGTATAAAGATGTTGCTGTCACAAGGTTTGTATACCTGGTGCTTCAAAAGGCCATTATTCAATAGATCAGAGTTTAGAGTAAGGAAAAGTTTATTTATAGAGAAGGCACCCACTGAGAAGATGAGAACTCTCAATTGTTCCTTAAATCCATCTTAAGAATGCCCCAAGTTTAGGTGGACTATATGTCCAGGGAAGGGAGAAGGGACTGGGCAAAAGATAATATCAAGGAAGAGCTCTGAAATCTCCAGATATCTTTGTTTCTGGGTTAGTCCCTCTGTGGAACCCTGATGATCTGAGTCCATCCTGAGGTGCCTATAAATCTGTAATAAACAATCATCGTTTTGCACACATTTCACCACCTCTTCAGGAAAGACTCCTTCCAATTTGGGCTGTTTTTGCAAAATCATCAAGCCTAAAGCAGAATTCCTCTAGTCAGTTAGCATATCTACAGCAAGAGCTGTTAGCCTGAGAGAGAGAGAGAGAGAAAGAGTGAGAATGAGAGGGAGAGAGGGAAGTGGGGAGAGAGAGAGGGATTGAGAGAGGGAGGGAGCCTGCTTGCACAAAATCATTTCACTCTGTTACAAGGCAAGGTATGGGGGGTGGCATGAGAGCTGCCATGGCTTCTCCAGGCACACAACCCTCTGGCACCTCAGTGAGTTCACCAACCCGGAAGCTCTCCAGACATTCTTGTTCAAGAGAATTTATAATCTAATCTCTGTACCCCAAGTCCCCACCTTCTGAAGGATGGAGCCAAGAGTTCCTACTCTTAAATCATAAGTTTGTTCTCTGTGGTGACCAGCTCCCATCCTGAGGCTATTTAGGAGTCTCACCCTAAGTTACCTCATTTGCTTAAATCTGTTGTGATCCTAAGGTTCTCCTTATGAATAACAAAAGATTCTCTTATCTCTCAGAAAATTCCAAGAGTTTTAGTTGCTCTGTACTGACACCAAGGACAAAGACCAAATATATTTCTTATTATACTTTAGTGTTTATCATAATATATACTGGTTCCTTAGATACCTGCAGGATTTGTCTCTTAGGAATGGATCATTTGACAAATTCTGAAGGTGGTAAAGGACACAGAATGGCAGTTGTGGGGCAAAGAAATGATCTTAGCCTTTTATCAAAATAATGTTTAAAGTATCCTTTTGGAGATCTGGGTACCTTGTATGTTCATTAGGAATCTTTGTTGCTACCATTTGAGGGCACCTATGGCTTCCCAGTTTTAGCAGATTGCAGTTTGCAAACTATTCCATAGAGTGATGGAGGGCTCATTTTTGAAATAGATCCACGTCAGTAGTGGTCTCAAAGGTCTAGGATTTCAGGATTCTAAGATGAGTTACCCTAAGCAACTTGAACACTTCGAATGAGCTTCTCCTCTGTGTTGCCCCTTAACATTTCTCCAGTTTCAAGTAGATATTCTCTCACTGACCCAGTTAAGGTCAGGCTTTCACTCCGAAATAAATCAGCTATGTATGGCCAGGAACACAGTGACAAACGCTTAGCAATTTGTCATCCCTGTACACTAAGGGTCATCATGGAGAAGAGGAAATATATAAATCAGGCAAATACTACATATGCTGTAACTGCAAATTCTAAAAAAAATAATTGAATAAGTGATTTTATTAGAAATTACTCTTCTGAAAATTAATGACAGGTTGAGAATTGAAATTACCTAACCTTTACAAATACCTGTGAGTAGGTGTGTGTGTGTGTGTGCGTGCGTGCATGTGTGCTTACATGTGTGTACAAGTGTGTTTCAATGAATATAAAAATGATATGTTAACCTAAAAATAAAAGGCCTAAGTGAGAAGCAATAAGCAATTATTTGAGATCCAAACAAAAAGCACTGATTCAGGTAGAAACCCAAACAATGTTTCCATTAGAAGTTAAAGGCAAGGGGTGTTTATTGAAAAGGGAGGGGGAATAATTACATGTCAAGAAGAAGGAATTTCCATGAGTAATAATGAGCAAAGGAAGGAATTTTATATGTGTAGATAAGCTAATATTGTGATGGTAAGTCCAAAGAATGTCTTTAATTTTCAGTCGGATAGTCATGATGTCTGCTTTCCTGTTAGCTTTGCAAACAGTTGTTCAGAATACAGTGCTGATTTAGACCCAGCCCAAAATTTTAACATTCCAAACTAGAATGTTGGAGTAAGACACGCAAGGCAGTTCCTCTGGGATAGTAGCTCTAACTCCATTTTAAAGTGGCTCCGTGTGTGTGTGTGTGTGTGTGTGTGTGTGTGTGTGTGTGTGTGTGTGTTTATAGAATATACAAGAATTATAAATTATAAGTAAATATAAGCTACGACTGTCTCAATTGATATCAGTGTTATTTCCTTGCAGACGGCTTTCATTTGTCAGAAATTAACAGGAACAGAATATGCTCTTGTGAGTGATAAGTTTCCAAAGATAGTTCTTATGCCACTTGGCCAGTTGGATACCCCACCTTGGCCCAGTTGGGCTTGCTACTGCTCGTTCACACAACTGAAAATCCCTTGAGAATTCTCCCTCGTACCAAATGGAGCCAGCACTTTCAGATGGATCTCATTAGACTTATAAAACCACTGCACACTAGAAAGTTTCCATCCCAGAAGGGTTTCTTTCTGCATTTGAACTTACCAAGCCTCTGTACAGTTCTATTCTTGATTAGCAATTTGTCCTCCTAAGAGCTTTAAAGATATACTTTTATATCTCTGTAATTTTATCCCTTCCCCATTTTTCCTTTATCAGCATGTTCAAATGTATTTTACTCTTATCTTGGATCTGTCACTCAGCATGTGTCAACTTCAAGATTGCTAGACTATAGCTGTGACTGTCAGTAATGTTTCAGGAGAAAAAAAGGGGTGGGGTTGGGGAATCAGAATGCATACATCAGATCTTAGAAATCTGCCCACCTTGATATATAGCATCCTAGTATGTTACTCTAAGCTATTTCTATCCAACAACAGAATGCCAATCTACAGTCTTGTCTGGGAGAAGAGAGAAAAAAATTTTTTGACTATATGTTGTCAAATACCATGTCTAATCTATCCATATCATCTTTTCCTTTTAATGCTTCTAAAGCTTTTATTTAAGGCTCTTTTCTTTCTGATCTCCTCCTCCCTAAACCTCACGTCTTCAGCCTCACATTCCTTCTGTCTGATGTAGCCACTTCTTCACTCTCCTTCCTTCCACTTTCTGGACAAACTTTGATCACTGTCCTTGTCACCTTTCTTTAACAGCTCTGATCATGGACCTGTATCCAAAACTCAACTGTAAGCAGAGACTACAATTTACCACCTGAACAGGGCCTAGCACAGGTATAAATAGCTCAGATTAGCAGTCCCCAGATGTTTGTCTGCTAAATTAATAGTTGGATAGGTAGAAAGATGGACGGATGGATGGATACACGAATAACTGTTTCCTTCTGTAAGCATATGGAATGATGCCTATACATAGTAGGTACTCAGTAAAAGTTTGTTGAGTTAAATTTATATTTCAAATGTAAGGCAAAATAAGTTAAACAGATAAATATAAAAGCTTTTAGAAAGGTTATCTATTAGGTGATTTAAAAAGTAGAATATGGGAGCTAGAAATAATAATGTACAAGTTAGTAGGAAATTAAAGAATTTTGGAATATCTATTTATATCTCTTTCATCAGAGAAGGAATTGAACTTTAACTCACATGTAGTAAAATTAGCTTTTCTAAAACTGCAGACACGGTGACAGAAAATGGCATTTTATTTATTCAGTGATCACTTTTAAAGAAAGCCTAAAATATGTGTGTTAACCTAAAAATAAAAAGTGAAAGTTAGAGGCAACAAGCATTAATTTGAAATAAAAAAAGAATTGTAATCCAGGGGCATAGATTGAGGCAAAAACCCATATCGTATCAGAATTATGGGGTGAAGGCAAGGGGTTTTCAGGAGAAAGGAAAGAAAAATAATTACACGAATGGAAGGAATTTCTATTGATGCTAATACGCTGTTATTCTTCAGCTATGCATATTTATTGATTCTAAAGACTCTTTAATCCCGTCTCACAGTCAGGCCATCTACTTTCTTGTTAGCTTTACAGAGTTGTTTGTAAGACAATGTTGGTTTGGCCTAGTCCTACAGTTATTTTGCCCAGTTCAAACATTCTAGAGGCCTAAGGAGTTAGACAGGCAATGCAGTTCCTCTGGCATGGCTGTGCTGACATTAAAAATGTCTCCACTTATGCCGACTTTTTACATTTCCTTCTTTTGGTTTAGATCTGTCTCTGAAAGCATTGCTGATCAATCATTGGAAGACAGTGCCGATCACTTATTAAAAGGCTCGTTGGTCTTCTATCACCAGGAAAGCTAGTTCCTGGTACGCCATGCCATTATAGGTCCTTTGTTGCCAGGAAGGCTCATTCTAGGTATCCTCAATTATTCTAGTGTCTAGTGTTTTTTTTTTAGGACCCTTATTTGAACAAAAACAGTGCCAGAACAGAGGAAGGCTTTGCCGTCAAGTTCTTTTAGGGTTAAACATCTTCTGCAATTACTTGAGATTTCTCATACGGAGCCCCATAGGCCTTAATGATCATCTTGAAGCTCTGAGCTACCATTATGTGAGTGGTGTCCTTATTACACTGACATATGTAAAACAGGCAAAATTTCATAACAAAAAATTTTCTGTAATAATAAATAAAATACTAAATCAACTTTGGAGTATAGATCTGATCCAGAAAGCAATACCTGAAGATGGCCAGCTAAAGAGATCAAAGACCCTGGATATCAGTGGGCATTGTATTTAACCATTTGACCTATGGTAGGATTTTACCTAATTCTGTCTCTGCATCTCCAGAGGTAGACCTATGGTACAAACAGTCAAGTATTTAATAAGAGGCATTTCTATGAAAACAGAAGAAAAACAAAGGTTAATATTTGGAAACCAGTTTCTGAGCCTAGGGGGCAGCCAGTCAAGAAGGTTTTTATATGCCAGAGTGGAAGCATCTTTTACAGTTTAAAATGTCTCTGATGATGTCATCAGCTGTTCAGGTAAACCTTTAGAGTGGCTTGTACACATCAGACACAAAGACTAAGCATAAGCTTTTATGGCTCTTTCTCTGATATTTATATCAAGTTGTTTGCATTCAGTATGCAAGGCTTCTGGGAAAAGGGCAGCTTTAGTTCTCAAGTATTTCAAGTCAAAAGTGGAAGAAAAATTGGAAACTTTCATTTGAAGAGTTGCAGCAAAATAATTGAGGACACTAGAATAATTGAGGATCCAGTACAGTTTTCAGGTGGAAAACAAACCTCAAAGATAATTAACAAAACTAATATTCGAGAGTGTATATTACAGTTTCTACTAAAATTAGCTTTTTTCTCCCTCTACAATTATCCTCATTTTTACCAAAAATATTTTGGCAACAAATTAGTTTTACTATAAGTAGATCTAGTTTCAGTAAACTTGGCCAGATTATTTACATAAATGTAGCAAGTATGGCAATTGATTATATGGGCTCTTTTAAATCTGCTTTGATGGAATTTTTTTTATAAAGCATCTCCTGATTATACTTTTAATAGTTTCCTGAGGCTGAGAGTCCAAGCCAAACACTTTCCATCAAATTTGCCTGCAGTTCTAGTTAATTATTCTCTTCTTACGGTCCTCGCCAGCCAGAAAATAACGTTCCTTACCTACCTGGTACAGCTTCTAGGAACCTTGTAAGTAAAGTACTAGACCGACTTTTCCAAGGAGGCTTTTTAGCTTTCATAAGTCAATCTTAGTTGTTTAAAGCCATCTGGTCATGTCTAGGTAAGTCTATGTATGACTGTCTGAAACGTGACATTCCAGTCAAGTCCTTGGTAATATAACCAGTTTTGATATCAGCTTTCATTCTGCCAAATTTTTGATCATAGAATTATTAAATTTTTTAAAAAATATCAGGTTTCAGGTGAGACAAACAAAAATTCTGAAACCTTATGAAGACTCTAGCTTTTAAACACTTAAGTTAAGGTGACCTAGTCAAATGGCAAGTTTATTTTAGGATCCTTTTAGAGCTGTTTTTGAAGTCATTTGGCTTTTAGAGGCTTCTACCTATGAATCAAAGAATGTATTCTGTTGTTTCCAAGAGGTTCGGAATCTGCTCTTTTACAGGGGGCCCTTAAGGTAGACTTATCAAAAATATAGTTTCCCCAAAATGGCCATTAGAGTTTTAAATAATTTTGCCTAAATTGTTTCATAAATATAATTACATGAATAAGAAGAAAGAATTTATGTTGGTGCTAATAAGCTGTTATTCTTTAGCTATATATGTCTGTTTACTAGTCCTAAAGAACATCTTTATTTGTTCTCATTATCAGGATACATGCTTTCCTGTTAGATTTAAAAACAGTTGTTTGTAAAGCAATGTTGATATAGCTTAGTTCAAAAGTTATTTTGCTCAGTTTGAACATTCTAAAGTTTCAAAGAGTAAGACGTGCAGCGCTATTACTCTGGAATGACTTCCTTGACTCCATTTTAAAACAATTCGCTTATGCTAGCTTTTCACGTTTGAATCACATTATATTCAATTTATTAATTAATAGTTTTTCTCCAACTTGCTGGTGGTGGATTTAGAGTGAGAACAATTTGTAAAGAAGTCCTAATTCTGCTATTATTAACTATATGACTAAAACTGTATTGAAATTGAATGCAAGCCTTGATTGATTGCCTGCTATGTGGCAGACAATATACCAATTCATTGATTCTCAAAATCACCTGATGAATCATGTATTTTTTCCCACATTACCGATGCTTAAACTGAAGTGTGGAGTGGTTAGGAAACTTTTCCAAGACCACAGAGCTACTATCTTAGTTTGTTATTGCTGCTATAACAAATCACCACAAACGATGGCTTAAAACTATACAAATTTATTATCTCACAGTTTTTGAGGCCAGAGGGCTGCAATTTATTTCTTTAGGTTTAAATCAAGGTGTTAGCAGGGCTAGTTTCATCTGGAGATTCAAGAGGGAAATCCATTTCTTTGTTTTTTCCAAGCTTCTGGAGGTCGGCTGCATGCCTTTGCTCTTGACCCCTTACTTGCATCACTCCAACCTCTTGCTGGCTTTTTATTTTTCTTTCTGTTTTTCTTCCTTCCTTCCTTCCTTCCTTCCTCCCTTCCTTCCTATTTTTCCCCCGACTTCTTGCTTTCAACACCACATCTCCTACTTCTTCTCCACATTAAATCTCTGTCTATTCCCTTCTCATTAGAGCACTAATGATTACATTTAGAACCCACCCAGATAATCCAGGATAAACTCCCCCAACTCAACATCCTTTAATTTAATCACATCTGTAAAGTCCTTTTTTGCCATGTAAAGTAACACTCACAGTTCCAAAGATTTAGATCTGGGTATATTTGCAAGCCACTATTCAGCTTATTACAGCTAAAATTGTTGGAGCTAGGATTCAATTTTAGGAATGTTGGTGCTATGGATAGCTAGTCGTATTATTAGTGTGCCTTGCTGTCTCTCAGATAATGGGGTACAGCTGCTCAGAAAACAGGAATTGCAAATAAGAAGAACCTACTCAATGTAGCCTAATAAATGTAGGATAAGATGCCACACAGAACCCAAAGGCAAGGATGCAACAGAACCTCAAGAAAGGCCCAAGTACATTTATGAGGAGCCCTTAGGACATGCCCTTTGGGGTTTGTCTGCATGTCTTATCCATTCTTTTCTCTGTGTTTAACTCATTTTTCTTTGCTCTCTGCAGTCTACATAACAGGAAAATATCACAGTTCGGTTTTACAAGTTCAACTTCTATACACATGACAAAACACAAATATATCTCCCTCTCTTGTAAGTGACCACTGAATTTAATCAACTATGCTGAGGGTTGGATCCCATAGTATCAATATGGTTTCTGGGTGAAGTGAGATCAGGGCTTGGTAAAACTATCACAGAATTTTTTTTAAGGGTTGAGGCTTGAAAGCTGAGCAGCATCCAAAGTCACTTCTACAGCTTTCATCTGTGAAAGCTCTCTGAAAGCAGGGACTTTAGATTCCACATTGTTCTGAAATACAGGAGAAATGTGACAACATTTATTTGTTGTAGCTCTATAAGAAATGATGGCGAATTTATGAAAATAGCAGGTCCCAAGAGAGTAAGGGAGAGGCCCCAGGAGATTTTAGCTGGTGACTTTCAAAACAACTTATTCCCGTACTTCCCTCTCTCTTGTCTTCCATTCTTCTCCTTCCTTCCTTTCTTCTTTCTTTTTCTTTTTCTCTTTGGTTATTCATTTGTTTATTTGTTGGCCCATTGGAGAAAAATATTATAAAATCGAAGAGGCGCTAATGTTCTTCCCAGACAGAGACTTGCACAAAAACATCAGATACTCTGATTGGGAGAGGTGAGGTTGGCTGAGAATACAGTTAGGATGTGTATCAGCTGGTACAGGGCATCTGTGATTACCCAAAGAGTTACAATGAGGACACAATTCAAGGTCTTGGGAGAGGTTGAGAACACATAATCCTCATTGGTAGAATAACAGCAGATACTTTGAGGTGGGGATGAAGTAGTAGTTGGATAAGAATTTCTGCCTATGCAGCCACAGTGACTGACATTACAAACATCTAAAAGGCTAAGTGTGGTTGGGGCAGTTTCTAAATGCCATCTATTGACAATGCTAATAATAGTGAAGGCAACGCAGACAAAACAACTGTTATCACTGTCATGCACTGAGCCGAAGTCATGGAATGCCACTTATTTAATTCAAAGATATTCTCAAACATTTTGAGTATTAAACAAATCAGGGTGTTTTTAGAATTCACAGTGTGGACACTCCATGGTAGTGGCAGTTAATGTACAAGTCACCTAGAACTATATGGAGCCAAAAAGGGCAACAGAGCCTATTTAAACTATACAGATCCTGGTATAACTCATACTTTGAATCCTGCCTCCCTCATTTTCTAGCTGTATAGCTTTAGGCAAATATTTTATTCTTTCGATCCCCCATTTTGAAATAATGCCTACTTTGCTGGGATGTTCAAAGCATTCAATGTGTTAATGTGAGTAGGGTCTGACACATAATAAGAACTCAATCATAATCCTTTTATTCCTCTTTTTTCTTTTGCATAATCATTTTTTACTTAGACTCCATATTCACACTACTACAAACAGTGGGCCATGTTAACAGGCTGCTGCCAATCCACCTACTCTTGGCTGACCCAAATTTACCCTTCTCATGTGTTACCCAAAGAGCAAGTTGAACAAATATCAAATGCTTAATGCAAATCCCTTTATTGTCCATATGTTCTAAAAACCATCGACTCAGTTTTTCAAACTATCTGCAAGAGTTGCAGCACTTTGATAAATCTAAATTTTAGACTTCTGCATCCCAGAAAACAACCAAGTGGCTTAGTCTTAATATAAACCATCACAGATAGCATATACCATGATCATAAGAAAATTAAATATTCTGTCCCATGGGTTGTCTGGGAGTCAACCTATAATCAGAGACAAAAGGGTGATGAGAAGGAATCTGACTTTAATGAGGGAGGACATAGGAATTAGAAACTACATGAGACTTGGTGGGGATACAAGTAAGCTAGGGATAGAAGGAATGGCCATTGGCATGGATGAAACAGGGAAAATATCTAAATGATGTTTTCCAACAACACTAGTGGGACTGCAAAATGCAGACATGAAGTAACTTTTGATTGTATTATAAAAAGCATACAGTGTATTCCACAGTTAATGAAGCCAATTCAAATTTTAAAAAAATAATACCTAGCATAATATCTGAAACCAGTGTATATGAAATGATATTTTATTGGGTAAATGTATTTGCATAGTAGTAATAAATGCTATTGACTTATTATATACTCTCAATGTATTATACTTCATAAAAACAAATTCATATAAATTAGAAAATAAGAAATTAATAAAGATAAGCAGAAAGTGATTTATAAGAAAACAGAGAAGCAATAAAACCAACTAGTAAATTTAAGAAATGATTTCTTTGAAAAGCAAACAAACGAACAATCCAAAATTACAGAAACTCCAGTGAATCTGATAAATACAAAAAGAGAAAGTCCAAATATACAACATTTGAAATAGAAATGATTGGGCGAAGCAGTATCAGAAATATCAAGGAAGCAAAAAGAATCCTAAAAAAAGTAGTTTGCAACACTAAATGGTTTATTTGAATATTTAGATAAAATAAATGATTTTCTAAGGAAATATGTTACCAAGATTGGCTCTATAAGGGACAGACAACCAACCGAAGTAGCTGACAAAGTTGAGCAAGATATCAAAGAGCTACAACCAGTCATGTGTTAGAGCTGGGCTGGCACTGGTTTGTGAAAGATGATTGTGCGTATCTTTCCCCACCTCCAAATTCAATATCATCGTGTTAATAAACTTGAAATCAGCTGAACCACTCATTAAACATTTACTACCAGCCTACCATTAATTATAGTTCTGAGTTCTGAAAAATGTCAGGGCCAGATGAATTAACTGAAACGTTTAAGGGACAGTCATTTTAGTAATTTAAAAAATGTTCCAGGTGAAGGGAAAAAAACAAAACTTTCAAATCTCCATTTAGTAAGTCCTATACTGATACCATAACCAATGCAGAAAGCTGAAAGCTGTAGACTAATCTTTCTCTTTTATATTAATGCACAAATAAAGTAAAAGCAAAGTGAATGGCACAGTTTATTATAAACTGATACACCGCAGCCAACTAGGGTTCATTCCTTGAAAGCAAGGGTGGTTTTATAGCAGGAATTCCATTAATTCAATTCATAGTAATAATAGGTCAATTGAGAAAATGTGAGCTGTCCTCATGCTACTGAGATGGACAAACGAAGAAGCAATCAAATAAAAATAATATAATTAAAAAGAGTAAGAAAAAAATATGCTATTAGGGAAGAAACTCTAAATTCTTTTCATCAGAAGGACTTACTTTGCTACTGATTCAGCTATCCATATATATGCAAATATAAATATGAACACATAAAGAAGACTCTCTTTATTTCAGTTTGGAGCCAAGTATGATGCATATCTTAGAATATCTCCATTACCCTAAACTTTAGGCATTTGTTATAATAAAAGAAAAAAAAGAGAAAAGAAAGATTGGGAAACTGGTGATGAAAAGCAGTGGAAAGGCAAGGAAGAAAAGAGAGAAAGAGGAAAATAAAAAGAAGCTAAGACTGATGCCTGTCTAAGCTATTTTAGGAGCTCACAGAATTCGTAAAGTAACAGAAACTACTTTCAGCAACATTGTAACTTCCAGCTCGTTTATTCCCTTCCATTGTTACTCTTATTTAAACTTAATATAATTTATATTACATAATGTTAAAAAAAAGAAGCTAAGACAGTAGGAAAGAAAAGAAAAAGGGAGAGAGGGAAGGAGGGAGGAAAGACTGAAAGTAGGAAGGAAGAGAAAAAACTACATTCGGAATTTTTTTTTTTCTTCCTTTCTGGTTTAAAAGCTTCTTAAGGAACTTGATCAGTTTTGATTCCTTGGAAAGCAGCATCATATTGCAATTCAGACAGGTCCATTAAAGTACAAAAACTCTAACTCAGCCCAAGCTCTACCATTGTGGAGGCAGATAATGAGGGATGGATGAAAAGATCACGCCTCTGAGATTTGCAGTGGGGTGGCCAAGTTCTTGCCAAGTCAGTCAAGGCTACCAGGGTTTCAAGTGCCTGAGCTTGCCAGCAGATGGAATGTGCCACTGTACTTCTGATTGCAGCTGCTAATTGTCCTGGAGAGGTCTGGATATGGAAAAGGGGCAGGGCTCTTTAAAATAGCTTAGCATCTCTAAGCTGGCCAAACTTTTCTGTGGGGTCTAGAAGCAAATAACTTTTTTTTTAAACCAAAGAAGTATATACCAAATGAGGAATGAAAAAAGAGAAGTAATTAATTGTCTCCAGACTTGTGTTTCTTTCACTCATTTGACAGGTAAGGTACTAGCATTTTTGACCACAGTATGCAGGCAGTTTTGCACATTTTAATCTGTTATAGTCTGGATGCTGTGCTCTGACAACATCCATTAAGAGATGTTCTCATTCTAGGAGGAAAGCGAGGAGGTGGAAAAGGAAGAAGAGAGGTAGTAGCAGCAGTTGTGGTAGTTATGGTAGTGGCTGTATGATAATGGTAGTCGCAGTGGTAATAGGTCAGATGACGGTTGTGGTTATTAGGGATCATTCATTCAGACCTATTTTGACTAAATACCCAATGCACCAGGTAACAATATGAGTGATAAAAGTTATATGTAAAAGACAAAGAGGAAAAACTAAAAGACTTTTTCGGGACGATCTCTCATCTTGAAAGCTTTTGAGAGAAAATCTTAGGAAACAAGAGAGAGAAGAAAAAGGGTAAGAAGAGCAG
>NW_006494614.1:50531507-50547490 GCF_000325575.1 Pteropus alecto | reverse complement strand
GTGCTTGTAATGGACTGAATGTGTCCCCCTCAGATTCATATGCAAAGCCCTAACCCCTAGTAGGTCAGAATGTATAGAGTTATGTATCGATTAAGTTAAAATGATGCCAGGGTGGGCCCTAATCTAATCAAATAGGTGTCCTTATAAGAAGAGGGGATTAGGACATATAAAAACACCAAAAATGCATGTTCACAGAAAAGGGAAAAAGGACCATGAGAGGACATAGCATGAAAGTTACCTTCTATAAGCCAAGAAGAGAGGCCTCAGAAGAAACTAAAAATACCGATACCTTAATCTTGGACTTCTAGTCTCCAAAATTGTGAGAAAATAAATGTCTGTTTAAGTCCCCGAATGTGTGTTGAAAGGAAGGAAAAGGAAAAAAAAGAAAAAAAAAAGGAGAGGAGCAAATCTGGTGTGTCTTTACTTTATTAAGGTAATAAATACCACGATTTACTTCCAGCTACTTTACATCATTTTAGAAGCCAATATTTCTGAACATGACCATAGCTAAGTGTTAAAATGGGGAGCAGGGTGGGGGGAGGTTAAGAGGAGATACATTCTAGAATGTGCTGAAATTTGAAGGTTTAAATTAAAGCAATTTTTTATTCTCATATTTCAGTCTTCCCACATAAAGGATTATTTAGTGTTGCACAATTTTTAAGAAGTCAAGGCTTACCTTGTTGATGCACATGTATTCTCTTCTCCCTACATTTATCCAAGTCTTTATACACAGTCTCACGCACAGAGGATGTTACTAGATACATGAATAATCCTCAGGATTAGTATACTGACTATTTAATAAAACCTGGATGATTAAGCAATTTCCCATTTACCTTTCCATCCCTCTCTGCTTCCCCCCACCCCACCCCCCACCCCCGAGGAGAAAAAATTAAGACAGTAATAATATTAGTTGGTTGGTTACAAGTTTCCACTTGGCAAATTAAAAGAGAGATTTAAAAACCATAAAAGCATTAGCATACTGGTTACTCAACTGCTGAACATTTGGGTGCAAACCGGGAAACATAGAGATACCACAATGATTAAGTTGGAGCAATAGTTTGCTAAGTGTAAAGAGTCATCCAAACCATGCCTTCAGGGCCTTATTCACTCACCAGCCCATGCTCTAGAGAACACTGCCATAAGAATGGAGTAAGTGACTTCTCCAGTGAAAGGAAGGCCAGAAATAGAATCAGGAAAAATAAGCACTATATCAAAATGGGGTTGCAAAATGGCTCCCAGCATCCAACCCATCCTTCAAGGTCCCACTCAAGCGAAGAGGCCTGACTGTATCAATCACCAGACTTTTGACATTTCTGAGTCCCAATTTCTAATATATAAGATGGGGATCATTGTATTTATTTCATAGGGTTTTTAACTAGATGCTGTAGAGGGGGGGGAAAAAAAAACAACAACATAATTTTATCTCTATCCTTCTAGGTTCTTGGCTGAGACTTCCTTCCTTCATAATTAAAAGATTAAGAGGGGAAAATAAAAATAATTTTGATTACATACACACAGGTGCGGGAGCCCCACAAAGATATGAGGCTCAAAGGCAGCCAGGTAATTGAGCCTTAAATATCATCTTGAGCTAAAGAAGAGGATAGGGATTTGGGGCTTTACTTTAAAATGGGGCAGAAATGACAATTCATGAAGTGAGAAGAGGAAACGTTTGATAAGCAAATGTTGCCCTGCCATGCAGATAAGTCTCTCAGGTGAAAAAGTGATCTCTGGTAATGGCTCTCTTCCTGGTGCAGGCCTCCATTCTAAGGTATATTTCATTTACAAAAAGGCTGTTTATGAACCAAGAAGCAGGTTCTCACTAGACACCAAATCAGACAGCACCTTGATCTTGAACTTCCTGCCTCCAGAACTGTGAGAAATAAATTTCTGTTGTTTATAAGCCACTTAGTCTATGATGATTTTTGTTATAGCAGCCTGAATGGAGTAAGACACCTGTGAATGCAGTCCTTCTTCCACACATGTCCAGAGCCCTGGCAGTAAGCCTGCCTCTGTACTAGGTATTGGGGAAGGAGGTAGATGCCCTTGGGAATGCAAGCTTTCATGGGGAAATGGGACTTATATGTCATAACTTCAATGTAAAGTTCAAAATATGGGCAAGAAAGATGGGTAAAGACTTTCTAAAGTACTGAAGAGGTAGAGAGATCTTCCTACTGAGATTAGAGAAGTCTTCACAGAAGATGTGAGTTATTGGAACTAAACTTTAGGTTTGGGGAACATTTAGACTTAGTGAGGGTAGATGACTAATTGCACTCAGTTGGGATGAGAAACATGGACACAAACTCAAGGTCATTCCAGCTGGAATTTAGGGAATCAGAGGCCTTCATAATAAATATATTTTTAGCTAATGCCAGTCACTGTTCTAAATATTTAATATATGTTTACTATAATCCTCATAACAGCTCTACAAAATAGATATCATTATTATCTTAATTTAAGATGAAAAGAAATAAGGATCACACAACTATTTAAGTGTCAAGACTATTTCTGCTTTTTGAACTTATGTATGCATGTACTAAAAAACAGTTCAACTAATGGGAGATGTACAAGATGCTCAAAGAACACAGGAAGCCATTTCTGTTTTATATGGGAGAGGAGTTAAAAAGAGGCATAACTTTGCCAAAAAAAAGGAATGAGGTAGCAGAGAGAGAAGTAGGTGGATTCTAGGCAGAAGCCATCTGCATGTGCAAAGGTTGGCATGAACATAGGACTTAAGGTGAATAGTAGGAACTTCAGAACAGCAAGCATGAAAATAAGTTGCACATGGCAACGTGTGAAATAGGACTATAGAAAAATGCAAGGTCCACCACAAAGAGCTCCACATGCCAAGTCACAGAGTTCGGCCTTAATTCTCAAGGCAATAGTTTTAAAGAAGGTTTAAAATGAAGGAGAGCCCTTATTGCTTTCCTTTCCTAAAGAGCACATTGGCTATAGTGTAGAAACTGGATGGGAAGTGAGACAGGCAGCAGGAAACAATTAGGAGGCTCTTACAGAAGTCTCTGTGAGAGGTACATTAGGGTCAGTGGGATGGAGATGAGGGAATAGATTCCAGAGACATTTAGGATGTTGAAAGATCAGGATTCAGGAAATGCTTAAATGAGTGAGGTAGAAGAAGAGCTTAAGTCGAAGATGACTCCTGTTTTAAAGACTAGTTAGATAAAAGAACCAACATCCAGGTTAGGAAATGCCAGTGATAAGGGTGATAATTACAGCCTCTTAATGAGTCTCATTGCCTCCAATCTTTTTCTAATTCAGTTCATTCTTCATGTCTAGTTTAGCAGATTATTTTTGATGATGTTACAATTGCCATAACAAAGTTTACTTTAAAAAAAAAATTGGTTTTGAAGAGAGAGAGACAGAGAGACACACACACAGAGACATAAGAGAGAAAGAGCAAGATAGATACACAGAGAGATATGGAAAAAGACAGGGGGAGAGAGGGATAGAGAGAAAGAAGGAAGGAGGAAGAGAAAAGAAAAAAAAAGGAATGCTGAACTCCAATTTAAAGCAAGAAATTGGGGCTCCTTTTATTTTTATTCTGTGTTTTGCTGCTACTTGAAAGCAACAGTAGAAAGAATTCCAATTCATACTTATATCAATATGAGAAATGTCTAAACCTGAAGAGAATTTTTATAAGAGTTTATTTGAGCCCAACTGGCAACATATGCCAGGGAGCAAGATCTCAAATGTTCTGGAGAATAACAATTTTGTAGCTTCTTGGATGCATTTGAAATTAAGGAGGGAATATAAGAAAGGTGGGAAAAAGCAAGGTGGTAATTGCATTATAATTAACAAGATTATGTACTTTCTTGAGGGTGGTTAAGGCTTATTTCAAAGGTGAACAGAGCTTGCTTAAGGCAAAGATAAACCTTCTACTTGATAATAATATGCCTGGGGCGTGACTACTCACCATGACCTGCCTAGTTAGGGATTTATGATCAGATCACCTATCAGGTTACTTTCTATAACCCTCCCCCTTTCTATTGCATCCTTACTAATAGCCAAGAATATTATTAGACATGTTTTATAAATTTTTTCATTTAATCTTTATGATAATCCTCTTAACTATCAGTTTATTATGTAATTACCCTGTTTTCCAGATGAGAAAACTAAGGTTAAGAGAAGTTAACTAATATGATTAAGGGCATCTGCCTACTAAGCAGTAATTCTAGAATTTGAACAAGGCGCTCGGGCTCTAAGATCATCCTTCCACTATGTCATGACAAATACATTTTTTTGGACACACTCAAAAGAAGAAAAGTTCATGTCTAAGTGTGGAACTGATTAAAAGAGAAACTAGAGAGAAAATGTGCCTTAGCATTCTCTTCATAATTCAGGGCCCAACTCTGACAAGATATGAGAACTGATTGATTTTCACATATTAACTAACTGCATGTTTACCCGCTGTCTAAATACAATTTCTGGAACCCTAACAGTGGCTCAAAATAGACTCTATTTTTTTTTTTTTTTTTTTTATTTTGTAAAACAAGAACTTGGTGACTGCTGAATAGTAAATGTTGACAGTTGGGCAGCAGAGTCTTGGAGCCGCAGGACATGAAAGCACAACTGGTCTTTTCAAAACACCACTGGACTAGAGAGAACCCCACCAAGACTGAGGCAACTCTATCTGGACAATGGAGTCATTTTGAGAATGACTTCCTATGTGTCTATTCTCGTTACTTTGTTTCTTCTCCGTTGTCACCAATGTAAAACCCTGTTTTCAGCTGGTTTGACACCTGTCTCTTCTCTACCTGGCTTATAGCAGCTCCTAGTGACAGCCCTGGACACACCCTTCTCTTAGATCACTGACACTGTCCAGTACCCAGTTACCACTTCTCTGGCACCGATGTCTGGAATGTGTTTCTCATTCAATCCTGTGCTAAACCAGTGCAATAGAATATGACTTTTTGGTGTGGTTATATACAGGGAGAAAATGTGATAGGAACATAGATGCATTGCAACAAATCTTTACTGAATTTGCATACAAAGCTACAAATATATAGTAGATACATTAAATATATATTTGTTTTGTATGCAAATTCAGTAAAGATTATATAGAGTATATATTATATATATATGTATGTGTGTATATATACATATATATATAGAGAGAGAGAGAGAGAATATATCTCATTATAGAAAAAAAGAAAAATAAGTATGTGTCCTTAATCAAATTATTTAAGCTCTCTCAGCTTTAGTTTCCTCTATGTCAATGCAGTAGATAGCAGTCCACATGAAATTATTTGGAAAGCGTTAAAAACTCACAGCACTGAGTCATAACAATTCTCCTTTCAGGCCCTCCATGTCTTGCTCCTTCTAACACAGATATTGCCTTCTCCACAACAGTGTATCTTAGTGGCCTAATCTAATATAAAGGTGCATCATTAGAAGCTCCACTTACTAATTTACTAAATACTTGTGGCATCTTGAGCCAAGCCTTGTGCTATAAAGCGGGTGTACAGAAATGAAAGAGGCACATTTTCTTACCCCCAGGGACTCTAATTTAGTAGGGGAGATGGACAAATTTTAAAAAGTAACCAAGGATGTGGGTAGGGATGAATAGGCAGAGCACAAAGAAGTTTTGGGGCAGTGAAACCACTCTGTATACTATAATAGCAGGGGGTGCATGTCATAATACGTTTGTCTAAACCCTTAGAATGTATGATATCAAGAGCGAACCCCAATGTAAACTATGAATTTGGGGTGATTATGATGTGTCATTGTAGGTTCAACAGTTCTGACAAATGTACCACTCTGGTGAGGGATGTTGATAATGTGTATGGGATGTTGATAATGGGGATAATGAGGATATAATCCACTCAGAATTGCTGTGAACCTAAAACTTTTCTAAAAAACTAAAGTCTTAAAAAAATAATAATAACCAAGGTAAGTAAATACCCGAGACTCTATGGTTAGTGTTATGACATAGGTAACAATTGGAGACCTGGATGACTCAGACAAAGGCTAATTGCTTCATAGCACCTTTGCCAGACACCAAGCATACTCTTCTCTGTATAGACAAACAGAGACCTGAATATGAGTCTTTTTCCCTCTCTCCTTCCCTTTCTTCTTTCATCCTTCCCTCCTTCCCTTCCACCTTCCCATAGATACATCTTAATGTTATATACTATGTATCCAGCCATGTTCTAGATATAATAAGGGAGAAAATAAATGAGCCGCATCCCATTCTCAAGGAAAATACAGTTTTTATAGAAAATAAGAGAGAAGAAGAAATATGTTATAAACCGGGCTGAAAATACTGAGCATCAGAGGAAACGTTCAGCTAAATTTCTTTAGAATGCCAGAAGGGCTAGTGCCCACTTCTACCCAGAAAGATAAAAGACTGTTTCAAGGGGAGGTAATAAATAATAATAACAAAACAACTACTAATATTACTACTACTAAAATAACAACAACAGCAACAGCAGCAACAACTACTACTGACTTTTTTAAAGACCCACAAAGTATTAGGGACTTTACATGCATTATCTCATTTATTCCTCCGACTTCTCTCTGGTTATCTGCCTCAAGAGCCTAGTCTCTTACTCACCAAGAGATACTGCCTTCCACTGTCCCTCTGGGCTTGACAGCATGAAGCACAATACGCACATTTGGGAATGAAAGAAAAGGGCAGTTCAGTGTAATGAACAATGGGAATTAAGACCCTAAAGAGAAAAATATTGTGGTATATCAGGAAACCATAAAATATTTTATTAAGCTAATTTGAAAAATAAATTAGGTAGGAGCACATATATATAAGCATACATGCATAGACTCTAATTTGAAGGTCCGTGATTTCTTCAGGCTTAATTAACGTGGTTCATGTGTTGGGTCTTGGAGTCAGACAGACCTTATTTTCAGTCTCAGCTCTACCATTCTTTAGTCTAGGTTTCCCACAGTTATTCAACATCTCCAAACCCTATTTTTTTTTTTTTATCTGCGCAAAGTGCACAATTATGTCTTTTTCCAGGATTGCCGTGAAGATTAAAATGATGTATAAGACGTGCCTGTCAGAGGACTTGGCACATAGTAGAAACTCAACAAATGTAAAATGTCAAAAATGCTACCTACTCTCAGATTTGTTGTGAAGCTTATATATCACTTAGGAGTGTGGGTGACAGATGTTGGTACTCCATTAATGTAGACTCTCTTTCTCCCCTGGGGAGAAAATGTCAAGGAGATAGGTAAGGGCTCTCAGAGCAGCTGTGGCATATACAAGGCTCCCTGACAAATCAGATGCCTTCCAAATTGTCCAGGTGTTGCCCAGGTGCCTGCTGTCCTGCCTGGAGACTGCAAGAGAGGAGGAGCCCCTGGAGCTCCCGCTGCATCCTCCCTGTCTATATGCCCTTTCCCCAGCACAGCCCAGGGCTGGGAAGTTGGACCGGTTCATGCTTTGCAAAGTTTTGCATAAACTTCTTTCTTCTCAGTGCAAATATTATGTGTCTGCAAAATATGTGCATACTTGGTGAGGTTCTTTTTATTCTTTATTTTAATTGGTTTAATGCGCTCAAGCTTGGGACTGAACAAAGCTGGGAATGTCCTTTGTACCTCACTCTGCCTGGAAATGAGGACAAAAGAAAAATGAATTTCTGTGCTTTTACTTCACTCATTCTTTAGCTAGGATCTGCTGAGTTCAAGGAACTTTGCTTATTATAGCTCATAGCAGAGAAAGGAAAAGAGAAAATAACTTGAATTTCCAAAGTACCCACATGTACTGGGCTCCATGCTAGGTTTTCCCATAGTTTATTTGATTCCTCACAACTCTTTGGACAGGTAGGGCAGGTTCAAGTAGTTTCTCCAAATTCATATACCCAGTAGGAGAAAGAGCTAGAATAAAAAAAAACAAGGCTTTCTAGTTATAGTGTTCATGCTGTAGCCATTATGGGGCTCTGTCTGTAAACTACCTAATTTTATAAATAAGGAAACTGAGTCCCCAAAAACAATGTACCCAAGGGCCATACTCTGTAGCTAGTGTCAAATTCAGCATTCAAATAATGAATTCCTAACTCCTAGTCCAAAGTAATTTATTTTCATATCTGCTTACATTCTTTTAATTAAAAAAAAAAAAATTTTGTAAGTACTCCTTTACCTCTACTATGTGAAAGGTACTACTTAAGGTACAATAAAAGATAAAACAGTGAAAACTAATAGAAACTCTGGCCTTAAACTAAAAGTCTGGGGAAAAAAACATTAGCACATTAATCACATAAATGAAGAAAATATAAGGTTTAAAGCATTAGTACCCTGAAAAAAGTTCAAAGAAGTTTTAAGAGAGATATTAATAAAAGTATATCAGGGTGACTCTTAGGAAAGTGATTAGGGGCTACTTGATATTGGATAATCAGGGAAGACTTTTTGAGGAGGTGACATTTAAACTAGAGACCCAAATGCCAGGGAAAAACTGATACAATAGTTCTAAAGCAGAATGAAAAAAAAAAAAAAAAAAAAGGGCAAGTATGCCTGGGAGCCCAGTGAGCAAGGGAGAAGGGTAAAGCAGATGAAGTCAGACAGGCTGTCAAGGTAAAGATATTAGTCTTTATTACCAGGAAAATGGGAGCCCTTGTAGCAATATAAATAGGATTTCCTCAAGTTCACTCTGCTGCAGTGTAGAGAATACATTGTAAAGGGAAAAGTATGGGTGTGGACATGAGGGGGAAATGTAAGGGGGTCAGTGTAGTTGTCCCTGTGAAATAGGATGGAGGCTTAGATTTGGAGCGAAGATAGAGAACAATGAACAGATTTATATTTTCAAGGTGGAGTCAAAAGTCAAGTATGTAACCTCTATGAGGGTAATAATTTGCTTGTTGCTGTCCTGTTAATATCTGTATCCTTAGTGCCTAGAAGAATGACTAGCACATAGGAAGTGCTCAGTAAATATTAGTTGAAGAAGTGAATTAAGTAGAAGTATGATATCTTAGTTGGTTCAGGCTTCTATAACAAAACAACATTTATTTCTCATAGTTCCAGAGACTCAAGATCAGCAGATTTTGTGTCTCATAAGAGCTCTCTTCTAATTTGTAGATGACTGCCTTCTTGATATATGAGAGAAGGAGAGGGAGAAGGAGAGAGAGGAAGAGAGATGGAGAGAAGGAAAAAAAAAGAGAGAGAGAGAAAGGAAAGAGGAGAGAGGAGAGAAAGATCTTGTCTCCTCCTCTTTTTATTAGGGCATTAATCCCATCATAGAGGCTCTACCTTCATGATCTCATCTAACCCTGAATACCCCCCAAAGAGCCCACTCTCATGTATCATTATATTGGTAATTGGGACTTCAAATTATGAATTTTTGAAGGGATGGGGGAGCATAAACACTCCGTTTATAACATGAGAGAAAGGAAAAGTGTGGTATCAAGAACAATTGAGGTTTTGATCAACTAGGTGTATGGTTGTGCCATTTACAAAAGATTTGAAAGAAATCAAGGGGCACATACAAGAGTTGCTAGGGATTCTATCAAGTCTGAGATGCATCTTAGATGTTTAACTGAAGCTATCAAGTAAATATCCAATGTATAAGTTTGGTCCTCAGGAGATAACCCATTTAGAAGCTGTTATCCTATAGAGATTGTTTAAATCCATAGGCTCGTATGAGATCACCAAAGGAGAGAATGTGGATAGAGAAGAATAGGATTTCCAGTCCTGAGCCTGGAGCCCTCTATTTCAAGTCAAACAGAGGAGAAATTGGAAAAGTTTAGAAAATGCAAGGAGGGCATGCTCCATTTTCTGAGATGGTTCTTAGTGGTCAAGTAAGGCAAGCATTCTAATATTGTTACTACCATAGCATCAGTAGTAGTGATTATTATTATCATAATAATGACTAACATGAGTAGAGCACTACTCTGTATTTGGCACACAGTTCAAATGCTGCATATATTTATACATTCAATTCTCATAACAAATCTAAGAGGTATGTAGCATTGTTATGCTCACTTTTCAGATGAAGAAATCAAGACACAAAATTAAGTAACTTTCTTAAGGTCAGACATCTGTTAAATTAGTAATACTAGAGCTTACACATAGGAAGTATGCCTGCAGAGTCTGTCCTCTTGATTTTTATCTTATAACATTTCTTAAGATGGAGAAGTGATCATAATATTTGGCTGTTTGGAAGTCACTGATGATATGACAAAAGGCTCAAGGGAAAAACCAGACTGGAATGGGCCAGAAAAGAATGTGAAACTAGGAAGTGAAAACTATGGCTATAGGCAACTCTGAAGTTTTGCTATGAAGGGGAACTTAAAAAGGAGGCAATAACTACAGTGGCATTTGGGGTTATGAGAGGGTTTTTGTTTTGTTTGTTTGTTGTTTGTTTGTTTGTTTGTTTGTTTGTTTTATTGGTTTATTTTAGATAGAAGATGCTGGACCATGTTTATAAATTGTTAGAAACGATCCAGTAGAGAAGTACAAATTGATACTAGGGAACACAGGGCATAACCACAGGAGCAAATTCTCTGAGAAGATAAGAGGGGATAGGATACAGGCCTCAAGTGGAGGGTTGGCCTTAGGTGAGAAAGGAGACCATCTATTCCAACGAGAAGAGGACAGAGTATGGGTACTAAAGTACAGAGGGAAGTAGCAGCTATGGAGACAGAAAGAGAGCTCCAAGACAGAGAGAGCTTTGCTTATTCGTTCACTGCTGTAACCCTATTACCCAGAGCAATGAGTGACGCAAAGTAAGCTAAACATTGTGGAATGAATGCATCCATGACGGCTTAATGTGTGAAACTCTGTCTCTATTTTCTAGGTCAAGAATTAGACGATGAAAATGAAGGAGGGATAAATAGGTTAAAAAGAGAGGCAAAAATGTAAAATATTCATCATATGGTAAGTGAGAAGAGTGGGAAGACAAATACATTAAGGAAGGGTATTAGGGTAATCAGGAATTCTGGAATGCTCATTGGGATTTGTGGTCACACTTTTAAAGTGAGAACAGACAACAAAGCTGTGTGTGTCTCAGAATGTTTAGTTGTTCTGGTATAGTAACAGAGTTGGTGGCATTTAGATTTAACTAGGTTTAGGATCCTGCCAGGAAAGTAGGATAGAGGAAAAAGAAGTAACTACAGATGCAAAGGAGTTGTTATAGTGCTGAGCCGTGAGACCTAAGCTGGGTAAAGGAAGTGAGAAAAAGAAGGAATAAAGATTAAAAAAAAAAAAAATGGAGAGAAAAGATCTTAATGAAGATGTAAAATGCTGGAATGACAGTAAAAATATGAGGGAGCTGGACAAGAAAGTGGTGAAAGAATTGTGGAATAGTGTTTAGTTATTGGTGTTGACACAGTTAATGAGATAAGTACACAGGTAGTTTTGTAAGGGGGAGAGGCTCTGGTAATAGCAAATCTAAAGAAGGATGAAGATACTCTCAGTAGTCCTGATAGTCTTGTAAGAGAAATTGGATAAGTGTTTTTAATATGGAAAGTATGAGACGGATCTTCCCTCCAGCAACTCTCGGAGAAGTGATAGCACAGAAGATGAGAGAAGACCCCTTCTGGAGATAATACTTTCTTAGGAAGCTAGGAATATTAGCCATTCTAGAGCTCTTTTCTTTTCCAGCCAATATATGGGTATGCTAACTCCATAGAGGCTAGAGCAGGACCGGGGGTTGGAGTGCAGATGAGCATTGAACAGGGCATTGAGATGATCTGTTCTCTCCTGAAGTGACCAGTGATTAGAGGGGAAGAAGCAAAATGTTCTTTACCAAGCTATGGCCTCGCATTGAACATTTGGCAATTTTAATACTCTGTCCTATATACATTATATAAATCTTGAATGCAGACTGACAAACATCTTTCCAGTTATATTGAATTTTACCGTTTCTTAGGCATATGTTCTTTACCAAGCTATGGCCTCACATTGAACATTTGGCAATTTTAATACTCTGTCCTATATACATTATATAAATCTTGAATGCAGACTGACAAACATCTTTCCAGTTATATTGAATTTTACCGTTTCTTAGGCATATGATATTACACACTACAGTAGAATCACTATCCACTTGGAGCCAAATAGCCCTGGGTTTGAATGCTCTTCTGGTTTTTATGAACTAGGTGGCTGTAACAGATGTTGTTGGTGCTTTTCCTTATATCTCTTAGGCACTAATACTTTTGTGGGCAATCACTGACTCCAGATGCTTGTGTATTTTAATGCAGATTTCCTCTGAAGCAGAAAAAGGATCACTCTGCCCAGCCTCTTGGCAGATGGCAAGGGGCAGGAAACTAACATCCTTGGGAGCATCCCTTAAGCAATGTCTGTCAGAATTCTGTGAATGACACCCAGCTTTCTCATTTCTTAGGTGTGACAACCTAGTAAAACCAGTTTCACTGTTGGATTGAGTTCCGGTACGTTCCACTGAATCATGATGATAACTTCTCCACTTCTACAGGTGTAGAATATCTTTCTGTTTCTGAAGAACCTAAACCAAGACAGTGACTTTTCAAGTTACCTAAATTCCCTGAGCCTCAGTTTTCTCCTCTGAAACCCAAGGCTAGTGATACTTTTTCATAAGATCATTTCAGACTTAAACAAAAGAGTATGAACAAAGCATTAGATTTATTTCCTGGAACAGCTAGGTACTAGGTCAGTATAAGGTATCTTTCCCTTGCCCTCACCCTCACAACCCTCAGGGTGCCCCAAAGTAGAGAGAGACAGAGAGAAAGGCAGAAGGGGTCACCTAATAGCAAGAACTGCACAGATGACTTCACCCATCTTGGAAGAGACCTGAGCCAGTCTAGGTTACAGTAATGGGGAATTTGGCAGGGGTACACTTAAGGTACTAAGTATGGTTGCAGTTTTATAATAATAAAAAATGAAATAGTTTAGTAAACTTTTAATTAGTGTTAATTCTTTAAAACTATTATTAATTAAATAATTATAAAAAAATCATATTTATAGTGTTTAACATTGCACCAGGCATGTATGAAATAGAAGAAAATCTGCCTGCAGCAAGCACAAGACAATGTGAGAAGATTCTCACACATGGATAGTAGCTACTGTTACTTTTTATTGAAAGGATATTGTCTTTGTTGCTAGGCTGAGAAATTTGGTTTCAAGAAGCAGAATTTAAAAAAAAAATAAAAAATAAAAAAAATAAAAGTGTTGCTTAAGGCCTATCCTGCCAATCAAAATATCAAAAATGAACCATAAACACAGCCAAGGGAGTTGAGGTACTGATATGTTTATAGGGCCTGAAATTATAGTATAATGAGCCCATTTTATCTAAATCTCTTCTAAATGTGGAGCTGGACATTTTCAAAGGCCAGTGTCACTTCTCAGGAATGCAGAAATGAGTCTCTTCTCTCACATTCCTTTGTCATTGAAGTAATTTGCATGAAAATGGGATTCGTATTACATTTCTGCTTCTTGGGCTTGTTTCTTTTTTCAGAGCTGAAAGTTATACTGTGGCAGGCCAGCTTCAGGCATTCATAATTAAAAATAAGCAGGAACTTAGAAGAACTCACTGCAATTAAAAGAGTAACCTCTGCATTCTGGGAACTGAAGAGTCAACCTGAGCTGTAATTATGTTATATAAAGTGTGACCAGGAGCTCAGAGGAGAAGGCGACAAGAGCAGGGGAGCATTGGAGGAAGAAAGGCAAGGCCACTGAGATGCATCATTAAATTGTGGAATGAGGACACACACAGCTCTGCCTGATGGCTGGGCAGGGGAAAAGACTGAGGATGCAGGAGGCAGAGTTACTGAATGAGAATGTCCTTAGAACAGTGCCTCTTGTTTGAGTTCTATTACTGATATTAAGAGGAATTCCTGTTCCATTTCGCTCTACTCCAGTCTCTCTTCTTTCTCACTCTCCCTCTCTCATTGTCCCTATCCTCTCCCCTTCCGCCTGTCTGGTTTTAGTTCATCCTTTCTCACCCAATAGTGTGGATTTTAAGAGTAAGGAAGCCAGACCAAGGACACCCGGCCCTTCTTCACTGGCCCAGTTCAGCCGATGCCTTCTAAGTGCCAAGAACTATGAACACAGAGATGAATGAACAGGATTGTCTATGAGGCGTTCATACCTCAGAGTGAGAAAAAAGGGTAGAGCAAAATAAGTATAAAAGATTGGGATGAATACAAAATTAGGCACATCTACTATAATACTCCATAGCTGTTATTGAGACCCTGGTTTGTGTCAGAACTTTCTGCGTGCTGTCTCTATTCCTTATAATATCCACATTAAATTAAATGTATCCATTCTGGCTACATTTATTTAATGATTAATAGGTATCATGTACATGGTAGTATTATTAAATACTATTGCTCAGAGACCTCAAGTGTCCTGCCAGGTTAGACAATAAAATTTGTTAGGTCTGGGATCTTTCTGGTTCTAAGTCCATGGCAAGCATAGAAATCACATTGAAGAAAGGATGATTGTTTCTTATAGGAGTAGGCATGGACTGGGAAGGAATGGAGAGAAGGAAAGTAAGGTAAGTGAAGATCTCAAAATGGAGGTAATTACTGAACCAAGTTTTGAAGGGTTTGCCAGATAGTCCAGAATTAGATAAAATAACGTAATGGCTCTCTCACCTCTGTAATTGTATCTTATTCTCTTCTGTTATACTTTAACATGCTTCTTCTGATCCATTTCCTTGATGGTAAGAGAAATGATCCATTTATTTCTGTTGAAAACCTGAGCCCTGGATACTCTACATGAAAAGTTTGATCATAAATATACCTATGAAATAGCAAATTTAGAAGCTACATTCAGGTGTGAGTATAACACGTTTGTTACAGAAGATAAAGGTCAGATTTTCAAAAATAAATGCTGTTTTATTAACATTAATTCAGTTATTCATTTATCACATCTTTTATGAATGTTCACTCACCTCAGGCACCCAGCTTCCTAGAATTCAAAACTATAATCTCTAACTGCCTACTGGACAGCTCTAGTTGAATTTCAAGAGCCTTCAATGTCCTGCATCCCAAACTGTATCCCATACATATGTATGGGAACCCCACATACATGAAAGAGTCAGACATGGAAAGAGAAAATGAGGTATCATTTGCATTCTGAGCTAAGAATGAGATAAGGCACCTTAGGGCTTCTGAGGGAAGGAAGGTCATTCACAGGACAATAAGAAGAGCAAATGGTCAGTAATTAGAAGTTTGCCCTGTCCTATCAATAGGTCATAAGAAGTTATTTCTGGTGATAACTTCTATTATATACAAGGCCTCAATTTAAATTCTTTAAGGGACAGGTAGAAACTTTTTTCTTAATCTCACAGGGTCTTGATTACCTTCAGCTGAAAATAATCCACATGCCAAAGTAGCACGTCCTGGGAAGGCCTGTTCTGAACCCTTCAAACACAGTTATCCCAACCAGGTTCTCCTCTCATGTTTTCAGTCTTGGTTAGACAATCTCCATTCACAGTGCTACTTGAATTAGCATACAGATAATCATTTGTTCATCTTCCTCATCCTCAGATGCCCAATGTAGGAATCACTGTGAAACCCAGCTATTCTTTTCCCATGCACATTATCTTTGCTCAGATCATTTCATATTTTATTCAGACTTTCAGAAGAGCTTTCTTACTAGAGCTTCTGACTCCAGGCTTTCCTCGCTCCAGTATTCCCTTTCTATCACAGTGTGACTATGAAATTTTGTGTATATGGATGGCTGTGTTTTCAAGTAGATTACAAATCACTTGAAGACCAGGAAGATGTCTCTCTATTTATCATGTACTCCATGACATGGTTTTTAGCATACAGTAGGTGCTCAGTAAATGTTTCTTGCTTATTGGACCCGAAGGTGGGGCAGATGGGGAAGAAGAATTGCCAAACAATAAGAGCATTCATGCCAAACTATACATATTCTGTAAAATTATTTGTAATTAATAAGAGAGAAAAAAGGCAGGAGCTCTGAGAAAAATGTCAACACACCTTGCTACCTATGGAGGAATGGGCATTTTCTTATATATTTAACTGTCATTTATCACAGAAATTTTCTGAATCAAACAACTGAGTTAGTGAGTGAAC
>NW_006494614.1:50518821-50531466 GCF_000325575.1 Pteropus alecto | reverse complement strand
TATATATATTTTTTTTTTCTTATTTTTAACTTACAACTATCATAATGAAGTTGGCATCATTAAGAGGAAACTGAGTTCCAGAGAGATTTACTAAGCCATAAAACTAGGACATGGTAGGTACCCAATTAGACCCCAGGTCCACCTGGTTTGAAGCTCAAGCTCTTATCCCCAAGGGAAGGTTTGATGATGCTGGACTAGTACAATTGAATAGTTAAAATATCAAGAAAAGTCCAAGCATGTCTGTTTTCCTTGAGTCAGCCCTTATTTTGTGAGAGCATCATTCAGAGGCCTGACTTAAGAGAGAAAGAAAGACTGGGTTTTGATATCTGAGTGTATTTGACATCTTCACCCAAAATACCTGTAATTCTCTGAAAGTTGTAGAATAATTATTTATAGTTGGTAGAATTTTAATAGAAAAGCACACCTCAGGGTCATAAAAAGAAACGAAAAAGAGAGTGCTCAGAGCATAAAAGCAGAAGTGGTAGAAAAGATAATATGAGGGCCAGATGAAATTGCATGAGTCTCAGGAAAAGAGCAAGGAGCTTTGTTCCTAAAGTATGGAGTGCCCATCCCCATAAAATGTGCTAATATTAAATGATTTAGAAATATAAAAGTTTACATCTGTACTATAATTTTATCTTAAATATATAACTTTTTTTTTTTTCTCTCAACACAAGACTGCTGAATAAACTATAAGTACCTATATGTCAGGCACAGGGCAACCCAGTAGAGATACAGTGAGAATATGGCAGATATAGTCCCATCTAGTGGAGGATATACAAATGTATAGTAAGGGCTGACAGGAAAATGATAGTGTCTCTGGAGCAATGGCGAACTCTTTCAAAAGGAAAAGAAGAAGACATGAAAGATGACTAAGATAGCCATGTGGAACGGAGAGGGTACCACAGCTCTGAGGTCTCTATAGCTGATCAGTGGAGCTCAGGCAGTGGTGAGAACTGCAGCCAGATGGGTAATTTTCATTTCATAAATAGAGAAAGAGAAGAGTAGACAGGGTTGGGTCGGTTGTTGGGTTATTCATTGTTAAGCCATGTAAAGATCCTGGAATCAGAATAACACATTTTCTGTGATTTTTTTTTAAGAGCCATGTCCTTCTTTTTAGTTAAGAAGAATGACTTTCAGAGTTCAAAGGGTACAATGAGCATTTCTGAGAATGAAATACAAAGAAGTGCATACCCCATAAACGGTTTTGATGTAGACTCCCAAATTTATTATCAGATGTTCTGGACTCAAGTCCTGTCCCCAGTACTGTTATGGGCAAGTCATTGAGAGTCACTGAGTCTTAGTTTCCTCATTTGCCAAATCTGTCAATACAACACAAACTGTTACATAATTAATGTTAAGATTAGGGAACAGGATGACATGTAAAGTTGATATCAATAGAAGAGTAGTGAAAGTTATAGTGTAAGTTTCCATGACCAAGAATGTGAATTACCTACTCCTGCTCATTTTATACTCCTGCAGGAATTTTTTTCTCAAGCTCCAGACCAGAGACTGTAATCTTCCCCAGGCTTCCACATCACCCTGCACAGGGTACTCTATGTTATATTAGAATATTTTCATCTCATGTCTTTCTCCTTGACTACATTGGTCTTCCTGAAGGAAAGCATTTTGTATGGTTTAGCTTTGTAATCCCATGACCCTAGCACAGGTTGCAGAGTAAGCACTTAATCACTTGGTTATGAACTGTAAGTTCTGTTGAACTCTAAGTTCATCAAAGGGTTCTTCAGATCTGGAGTAAAGAGGGGGTGAAATGCTAACCTGTCCAGTGCTTTTTCTGGGTAGACAGAATTGTAACTGAAGCAACAGAGACTAAAGAGGTGAGCACGTTGTCTCTTATTGAGATGCTGAGTGGGACTAGAACCTGTGGGAACAGACAGCCAATATCTCAGGTTATTAATCTCATAATAGTGCTGGTATTGTTTGTCATCTCTTTATTTACAGGGTTTTCAGTGTGTCAGAGATAGCCTGGAATTATCCTAAATAGACTTCCATTGACTTTGGAAAATTTTATAGTGCTAATTTCTTTTTCAAAATGTCATTTGGGTGATTATCGTATTCTCTCAAAAATAGGTGCATCTCCTTTCCTGAATCAGAAGTAACTATTGCCATTCCCAGGAAAAAGTTGTCTCTGTCAACTGTATCTGGTCTTTCAAAAAGACTGAAATCTTACAAGCCATCAGTCACATATAGTTGGACAATTTGTATTGTTCTCAGTTTTCACTTTGTCTTTCCATTTTTATTTCTCCAGTATACTTTTCCATTAATGGAGAAGTTGGTGATTGATGGGGCAAAGAGGCAGTAGTCTTGTATATCAGTTGTATCAGAGCTGTCCAGTGTGAGATGTGCCCCGAGCAAATTACACTCAGCATTCTTTGGGACCTGTTGTCCTGGAGACACAGGGCTTAGTGAGACCAAAGAGAGACAGCAGAGTCAAAAGGGTGAGCCTGTCTTTGTCGCATGGAATTCAGATATATACTGTTCTCTAGATAGCTTTTTATTACTTTTTAATTGTGTGTGTGTGTGTGTGTGTGTGTGTGTGTGTGTGTATGTATAGCTGGAATGGGAGGTAGGTGAGTAGACACTAGAAATATAGAATCTTAAGAATCAAAGGGAGATTCAAAGTTAAAAAGGCCAAGCTCATCCTATTTTGAATATTCTCCACAACATTTCTTTCAAAATCTTTCCTAGTTTCTCCCTATATGTGTCTAGGGTGGGAAACTCCTCACCCAACAGTGTACCCAAGGTCATCTCTGGGCATTTGTCTCTTAATTATCTGTTTCATTCTCTCACTTTTACCTACCATATATATAGCCTTTCTGATAAATTAAGATATAGATATGATTCCCCCATGTCTTATCTGTAAGCTAAATATTCCTTATATGATGTGATTTTGGATTTTGTTCCCGCTGGTCTGGAAAGTCAGCATCATGAAGTGTTCTGATACCACACTGCCATTATATCTCTCACTAGGAGCCAGGTAATAACCCATCAGAATTGGTGTGTTTTATACCAAGAGGCCTTGTGATTCAATCAGTTCCAGCATCTATTTGTCCCATGAAGCTGTTGTTAGTTTGTTTCTTTGGATTGTCTTTGGCCATGGGCTGCACGTCATATGATAAGGATGGTTTCATTGGTTCTAATTATAATAAGGACCATTGAAAGATGTTGTTTACTCTCTGTTACTGCTATTGCATAAAGCTAACACAGCAGGGCTGGGAGTAGGATGAGGAGGAGGAAGACCACTAGAAGATTCAGTAAGGCAGGTGAACCTGGCAGAAAAAGGCCCATGGGAGTCATCTACATCTTGGAAAACAGAAAGAGTTTTGTTTGATTTTTTTATTTGTTTATTATTTTTAATGTTGAAACCAGTAAGGACTCAAATTTAGGTTCCACTAACCCCACTAAGGCACATAGATACAAAAAATTCACAGAGATTAGCTCTAAATCCCTGGAGCGAGATCCACCAGGCTAGGAGTTCAAATAGGATAAAGATTATGACATGTAAACTATTAAGTGCTAGACCAATCTAAGCTGATTTTTTTTTCTCCAAAAAACATCTTTTAAAGAACTCTTAGTTTTGTTTGGTTTTTCCTCTCTTAATTTGGAGACATGGTTATGCCCAGGATGAGTCAAATGGTAACCATGGGGTGGAAATGCTTGTTATTAAAACAAAATTAATATATACTCTATCAGCCTATAGAATGGAATAATATTATATTATTAATATTAATGTAATAACATCATTATTATATTATATTATTAATATTAACAATAATATAATAATGCTATTATATTAATATTAATAATATAATATTATTATGGAATAATAACAAATATGTATTTACTCTTGATTTCTTGATCCTGGCACAGAGATCCTAAAACCCTTGGAATTTCCTGAGCGTTAGGAGTGTCTTTTGTTATTCAAGAAGAGACCCTTTGGAAGATACCTAAAGCAATGCTAATGAGGTGACTCAGGATGAGGCCCCAAATAGCTTCAGGTTATTGACCAGTCACTAGAAAGGCCAAACACCTGATTACAGAGTGGGAATTCTCAGCCCTCTTTCCTCTCCAACTTCTAAGGAAGGAGAGGTTCTACTGGAGATTGGGTCATAAAAACTCTTAAACAATAAAGTTCAGAGAGCTTCCAGGTTGTGTACATTAAGGTGCTGGAAGGGCGGAACACTCAGAGAGGGTATCAAAGTCCATGAAATACCCCGTTTCCATTCCTTGACTATGCATCTCTTCCTTTGGCTGTTCATGAGTTGGATCCTTTATAATAAACTGGTTAACATAACTAGAGTGTTTCCTTGAGTTCTGTATTTCTAGCAAATTATTTAACCTGAGTGGGGGTCGTGAGAACCCCTAAATTTGTAGCCAAGTTGGAGAGAAGTGCAGGTAGCCTGGAGACCTGGGCCTTGAGACTGGTGCCTGCAGTGAAGTCAGTCTTGTGGACCTGTGCCCTTCAATCTGTGGAGTCTGATGCTAACTCCTGGTACTGTCAGAACAGGACTGGATGGTTGGACATTCTATTGACGTCAGAGAATTCAGAGAGCTGCAATAAAGTACAAGAGAAAGATAAACTTGTTAGGATTCAGAAGTCTTTACCCCTAGTTTTGCTACCAACCTCAATTGTGACAACCTCAACTTATCACCAAGGGAGTTTTACCCTAATATACATTAAAAAATAATGATAATAAGTATTAGGGAGCTAAGGTACTAACTGTAAAACTTTTCTGGGCAATATAGACTTTATCCAATACATAACTACCAGTTATATAACTGATTCACTCATTTGCTCATAAACTGTTTCTAACTCCCTTTAAAATTAATACCAGACATCTAAATTTGGCCTTTAAAACCTCCTGTCTTTTTAGCACTTACCTACTTTTTCAGCCTCACGCACAGTTCTATCAGGTGTCTAAGATTTTGAAATCACAAGAACTCCCGATGTGATAGAAAGTGCAATGACTTCATATCCTGGTTCTCTTCTGCACAAAAACAATGACCTACATAAAGCTAAAATTCAGTGTGTGCTCCTTACACGTATCGTGTGTTCTGAGTTTCAGCTTTCATGTCTATAAATGAGATACTGTTATGGGTTGAATTTTGCAGCACACTCACCCCAAATTTACATATTGAAGTCTTAACCCCCAGTACCTCAGAATGTGACTGTACTTGGAAACACGGTTCTCATAAATGTAACTAGTCAAGATGAGGTCATACCAGAGTAGGGTGAGCCCCTAATCCAATATTACTGGAATCCTTATAAAAGGGGGAAATTTCAACACAAAGAAAAGCACAAGAAGACCACTATTTGAAGATAAAGACAGATACCAGATACAAGCCAAAGAATGACAGATTGCCAGCCAAACACCAGAAGCTAGGAAAAAAGATTTGGGACAGATTCTTTTTCACAGCCCTCAGAAGGAATGAATCCTGCTGACACCTTGATCTCAGACTTCAAGCCTCCAAACTGCGAGAAAATAAATCTCTTCAGTTTAAGTGACTCAATTTGTGGCACTTTGTTACAACAGCCCCTAGGAAACTAATATAGATACTAATATTATATTCATAGGCTTAATTTTTTTTAAAATAAGATTTAAAAGCGATAACTATGAAAATAAAAAACTTATATAGAGTCCGACAAACTAAATGCTTAATATAAACATCTTGACTAAATAAATAAATGAGCAAACGAACACAAAGATATTTCCATTGCATCTCCACAGTTATCTGGAGAACAGAGAGGTAGACCTTGAGGAGAAACACAGCAATTTTTGTAAAGGTCAGAGTTTATCCCTGGAGCTAAGAAGGGTTTGATGTATGTTTTTCTGTGCTTTTCTGAACTTTTCGTACTCCAGGATTAATGCTCATGATGTTGTCTTTTCTTGCCTTTGCATTTTAAGAATATGCAAGGAAAGGAAGCTTTGATTTGGAAAGAGAGGCTGCATTCCATTATCTAACCTGGTTTATTTATTCTTTTCATTCAGCTTGTCTGTTCTATCTGAGGAATCCTAAATAAGACATTCATAATTGGCAGGGAAAATAAAGAATTTACAAAACTCACTGGATGTCTATTAATGTGGCTTTTTTAAATACACCTACCTAAGAGTCTGTACTGCTCATCCGGTAAAAATCAAAGTGTTTGAAGAAAGCAATGAATGTTAACACCTAAGAACAATCAAAGACTACATTTTGGACATAAAATTATCAAAGACTAAAGAAGAATACCTGTTGATGACAGTATGGGAACATGGGCTAGTCAGTGTTTAAATTGGATCAGATTTTCAGTAGAGCAAATAGGAAATGTATATCAAAGCCCTAACAATGTGCATTTGCTATAAAGCTCAGCAACTCCATTTTTAAAATTTGATCCTAAAGCAATAATATTGGATGTAAATAAAAATATTTTGCAAAGATGTTTATTACAATGTTGTTCATAAAAAGAAAAATTTAAATTATTTTAGATGGTTAAGAGTAGATATTAGATTAACTAAACTGATTATCAGATTAATTATTAAAACCATATAATAGATTTTCATGCAGACATTGAAAATTGCATGATAAAGATAACTAATTTAAATGTATAAAATATTATTTATTTTAGTTGTGTGTGTGTATATATATATATCTTTAAAGAAATTCTATTTTATCTAAAAACATTTAAGAGTAGGATGTGTTACAGTCCTGTATTTCTCTAAATAAAATGAACCTTGTTACAACATCTACCTACATGACTGTTGCTAAATTAATTCTCAGACATTAGTGGGGTGGCATACATGGGATACTACAGGAACCTTAAATTTATGTGCTGCCATAATCTGGGGTAGGCATTGGTTCCTTATGCCATTTTAGAGATGCTCTAAAGCTCGTTTCTCCTTTCCAAAGCTGATGGCTCTATACACTAAACATGAGGATATTGTGCCACAGCTCCTAAAACCATGACTCTTACTGTGAACTCCCTCTAGCCTTGTCTGAGAGGTCCTGCCACAACCCCCAGGAGCTTTATGGAAGCAGTATGCAAATCTCTGTCCTTAAGAACTTAAAGCCTTCTCCTTGGCCTCAGGGCTTCTCCTTCTCCGTGGCTGGGCTTTGCACACTCTTAACTTCAAGCTCTAGCCTCCACGCCCTTCAGGTTTCAGACTGTCCAATACAGTCTTCCTCTCTGAGTCTGAAATCCTAATACTACAAAACAAAAACACTGTGTGCTGGGGGTTATGGGATGGGAGAAGCTGGGAGAAGGTGGGAGGGAGAAGCTCTTGCCTGAAAAAACACAGTTCTAACTTTTCTTTCTTGGGTAGAAAAATAAACTCCAAAATCAATTATTTCCCTAATTACCAACTATTTAATTGGCTTGTTCAAGTACTAAATTTCAACAGGCAGATAACCTTGGAATCCTGGTCAGACCTTTCCTTTCAAGAGAATCTAGAACAACTTGCTTACACTTTTCTGCTTGAATTACATTATCTATAAATTGGAATTTGCAATATGATCTAATAATATTACTGTATAGACCATAAAGAATTGAAGACTTATTGGACTTTACAAAATGGATTACATGGGAGCCATGACAGTGTTGGCACATAGTGGGAACATTCTTAGGGAGTGACCAGAACACCCAAAACCACAGAAACATCAGCCACAAGTGCCCTCAGAAAGCCCCAATTGCAGGAACTAATAAGCATAAGATTCCACCCTGTAAGGACCATATAAGCTGAACACCACAGACAGATGATGTTCAAGCCTGACCTGACCACATCATGGACGGGAACACTGAGAGCTGAAGATTCTGACTGTCTCTTGTAGCCACTGACTTGAGACCATTGCAAAATCATCTGTGCTGTCAATCAACAGAGCTCACTTTGGAGACACTAAGGACTCTCATCCCTTCACCCTGTCACATAAGACTCTGTGTATTATGTGTTAACCTATGTGGATCCCTGATTGGTTTATATGACAACGTTCCACTCGATATGTGAAAAGACACAAATGTATTCCAAGGGTGTTACTTCAATAGCTGCTTTCCTTGCTTGCGACAATTACCTACCCTCATGTAGCTGCCACTAAGTTGGGGTATCCCTAGGGAAGTCGATGAGGCAGAGGTTAGCATGGAAAACTTTACTGAGGAGTCTTCTAAGTACTTGCACCTGTGAAGGAAAGGTGGCAGCTGGCTTGAGCAGAGGGTGAAGTTACAACAGAACCAGCCCCATGAGGAGTTCTGAAACTGGGAATGTCTATCAGAGCAGTCCCAAGTTGGGGAGAGGGGGCAGCCCTTTATTCCCCAATATGGGTTGGTATTGGATGCAGGCTGGCCTTGGAAGGTGATGAGAGTTTGGGAGGCAGTTCTGTACAGCTGAGGCAATTCTTAATGAAGCCCGACATCTGAGCACTGTCAGCAAGACAACCTTCCCCCAAACTGGAAAATCTGTCCTTCATTTCTGAAATTGCGCTCTGGAAGGTGCAGCGTAGCATCTATGACAGAAGTTATGTGACATTTGCAAAGATAAATAATGCCTAGTTCCCAGCACATATTGAGAGCTCCATAAACATTAGCATGTATGTGCTTCTGCTTTATTATTATTGTTAGAATTATACATATTAAAATGTCAGCAGTGTTTAACTTGGTGGTGGGACCATGGCTGTTGGCTGTGTTTTCTATGTGTTTTTCCGTGCTTGCAATTTTGCAGTTCTCTACTGACCTAAGTCATCTTTCAACTACCTGGTATAGACAGGCAGATGTCAGACTCACTGGGTAGCTGAGCTGTTTCCTATGAAGTAGAAGGAGAAATACACCATCCTATTTAGATTTCTTCATGCCACTTTGTTACACTTGACTCATGTGTCCAAATACATCCCCCCAACACCTTACATAGTTTGGATCTTCAGAAATACCTCATACATGTCAGGTGAATAAATGAGTAAATTAAAATAAAAACATAGCATCATTCTATGTGCTTCTTGCATATATTCCTTCCACTTTTTTATTTGGTAATTCATGTGTTTATTCATTCACTTATTCTTGTATTTATTCAACAACCATATATGAAATTCATACCCTGGGGCAAATAGTATTCTAAAGGCATGGCCACTGCAACAGTAGTAGCTTCAGACTGATGTGATGACAGCTTCATACATCACTTGGGGCAGTCAAACTTGAGTTATCTAAAGTATAAAAAAGAAAATATAGTAAAGATGGTAAGGAATCAGTCACATTATGCAGGACAGGAAAAGGTGAAAGTTTTCTAAATCCTCACTTGGGGGATACATAGTTGCAAATGATAATATCTGAGTGAGTGAAGGTCATGTCAAAGCTATGGAAAGTTCATATTGACTCACCCATACTCCAAGGTCAGCCTCGTGTATGTAAGACTGGAGCAGTTTGCACTGGGGTTATTCCTTATTAGCACATTATCAAATTTTGGTCTGTGCAATATATAGCATGACTAACAGAAAAAGTATAGCACTCTACCCTCAGCCTTGAAAACAGTTCATTTGTCACTCAGCTTTCTCAGGCTGACAACACTGATCTAAGAGTGTTCCTAAACTTCAACCTGCAGAATTAGAACAAGAGTCAGCTACCCAGGAGTTTCTGGGGGGCACAAAAATAGGCCCTAGGCCAGTTATAAGGCATATTGTTTAGAGAATAACCAATAAAACTTGATTCCCAAGGTCTTTTTGATCCAGTAGAGAATATAGAACATAAGCAAATAAAAAAAAAATAAGTGTTTAAAGGAACACTGAGGTGTGATGAGACCTGGCTAAAAAGGAAACTAGCAGTCCATGGTGATGAGCTAAAGAGGGGTCAGTAAAAATTTAAAAAAAGAAAGTGGCACTTTGGTTGGCTCTTCAACGTGCAGATGGAGAGGATATATTCTAAACAAAGCTAATGACATGCACCAACAAAGAAAAATACACAGTGCTTGTAAACATTTATAGGAGAGCCATGTGATAATATAGGTCAGATGGTTTTGTAACCTTTAAAATGTGAGGCACCACATTAGTTGTTAGTTATATGTTATCCACAGACCCCATCTTACTTGTGGGACAATATTTTGGTGTCTTTCGTCTTGGGAAACATACAGAAAAACATGTCTTGTTTTTCTCTGACACGTGCACTTACCAGTAAGACTTCTTTCTGATACCTTGTCAACAGTCCTTCCTAAGCACACTTGACCTCTTCAGATTACATTGCTGGCTTTCTTAAATATTAAATAACTGGAGGAGAACCACTGGTGGAGGTCAAATTATTTATCAGGATCAATAGCTTTGACTGACTCTGGGTAGATGTGGTGCACTTTCTATATTGAAAGGTCAGAATCTGTCAGCTAGCAGGAAATGCTCTAAGCTCAAATAATGCATGTCAGGATAGCATAAAATGTTGATTGAACTATCCAAGGGCCATCTTGAAACATCTTCATTCCTTTTGTGTCTAAAATAACCACTAGATGGCACTGCTATTTCAAAATGGATTATCTTGGAAGAGAATAGAAGCACCATCACTATCTTTTGCCCTATCCCCACCCCTATTTTGTTAATGTATGCATTATGCATGTAGATGGGACTCAGGTATCTGCTCTTCATCTCTTATGCTGTCAGTTTTCAAACATAAAAAATTAAAGTAGTAATAACACTGAGTGTTCTTGTGAGGGTCACATTTAATAACGGATAGTAACATATTCTGTATGGATAGTAAGTTATTACGTGGATTCTAAAGCACTGAATAGATATAAATTTGTGAAATTATTATCAATAAATATAATTCAGATGAATATCAATTGTGAGAATAGAGAGTGTAGCTAATGACAATACAAATAGCTAAGCTCCATAAGTCATAAAATGAAGAGACCGATGACAAAGAATGGAGATATTGAAAAACCCCTTCAATTGTCTGTCTGAAAAGACTGAGAGAGAGAAAAAAATATGCTTAAGGGAATTTATCACATTATGTATTTATATTTCTAAGTAGTATCAATTCTAAGTATACTTTTGTTCTTTAACAAACATCACAAGAAAAACTCATATGCATTAGTTGTAAAATATATTGAAAACATTATTCATTGTCTTGCCCAGTGACCCCTTAGTACCATCTCAAGAGATAAGTTTCCATTAGAATTTAATATAAGAAAAATTATAAAGAACTGGTCTACGACATTTTATCAGACAGTAAGAGATTATATAACTCATCTGTCTTCTTAGCTACCAAGAGACTCAGAACTAATTTTAATATTTATCCCAGTATTAACCCTCCTGGATAGCATATCCTCATGCTTCCTTATTTTATTTATTTATTTATTTATTTATGGTTTGAGGTCTATTTCTTTTCTAGAAATGTTAACATGTATTTGACTTTTTTTATGGTCTATCTCAAATTCTTTTTGAAATGAGTTAGAATATTGATAAACAAAATATGATAAAGTGTTTAAAAAGTATTTAAATACTTTGATTTGTCAATCTAGTAAAGATTCATTCAATAATTATTTGCTTTTTTGCATAGTATCCTCTAGGTATTAAAACAAAAGAAATAAATAGCCTTTAATTGGAAACTAATATTATCAGAGAAACAAAATATACCAAATATACCATAGGCTTTTAAATTGCTTTGCAAGGCATTATCTAATTTCATGCTAACGTGAGTTTGAGAATATTGCAAAAGACTCAGAGAGATCCCTGAACTGGTGGGAGGGATCTGGAAAGTCTTTATGGAGAAGTATGACTTAAGTATGTTCTGAGGATCTAGAAGTGTTTAGATAAGTAGAGGGCAAAGAAAAGGTAGAAAGAGAGATGAAAGCCAACTTGAGATCTAGGGAACAGTGAAATTAATGTAGCTTTGGTAAAGGGTTTGCATTACTCTGAGCATTGAAAATTAGAACTGAAGACTTGAATGCAAAGCTAAGGAATTATTATTTCTCATATAAGTGTTATTGTTTTGTAAAATGCAGGCTAAAATGGGTAGTTCCTCACAATTCATGGCCCTCTAGTTAGAGCACCTACCTACTGAACTAATTGCTGATCCTTAAATATCCTGAGGCTACTCCTTGGGCTCCACAAATAATTGAAAGACCAGGTGATCAAATATGATCAGCATCTAGAAGACATCTACAATAAAACTCCTGAAACTTTTGAATTTACCTTTTGATGAAGTCTAATTTAGTTAAATATTGACCATTCAAAAATATTTCTGCCTTTATAGTATGTAGATTTATGTTGTGTCAGGTTGGTGTCCCTCAAAGTCAAGTTAAAATTTATGTTCCCAATTGTCTGGAACATTTTTGTTTTTTGTAGGATTCCACAGAATTGATCTAAAAAAAGTTAATGGTTTGTCTACAGATTTTTTTTCTTTTAATTGTCTCTTTTTTCTAAGGGGTGGAGCACTAGGTATTCATTGATCATGTTATCTAGTTAATATGTAAAATCCTCTAGTTCTCTGAAATGATTATAAGTACCTCCATAATCTATTTTCTCCAGGACAAACAGCTTTTGTTTATCAACTATATCTTATGTGACATAGCTTTGAGCTGCCACTCTCACAGCCATCCCTAGACACCCATTAATCTCATCTGAACACATTTCTATTAATGTATTAATATATATATATATATATATTCCTCTTAAAGAAAAGAAGCC
>NW_006494614.1:50517117-50518636 GCF_000325575.1 Pteropus alecto | reverse complement strand
ATACCAAACAAATAGAAATATGCAGTGACAATTATGTGAAGGTGTGAAGTCTACTTTGAGAGTATGAGAGAGTTGGGATGTGGTGGTCAGAGTTGTTGCTTAAGGAAGTGATCTTAAAGCTGAGACTGAAAGAATGAATAAGTTGAAAAGATGAAGAGAAAATGGAGGGAAAAAATCTAGTTGTCTTGGAGAGTAAGCTATTAAACTTTCTGTGCCTCAGTTTCCACATCTAATAAAAGAGAGCATTACTAAAACCTATCACAAAGAGTTGTGGGAAATAAATGAGAGAAAATAATTAGAAGACTTGGCTTAAGAATGATGATGATAATGATGATGACGACGACAACGACTCTCAGAAGAGGGAGCAACAGTTGGCAAGGCCTAAAGGGAGGCATATGATAGGCTTGGTCAGGAATCTGAATGAAGACAATGTGTCCCCAGCACTGAGAATGAGGGAGCACATAGGGGAAGAGTGGGAAGGGAGGCCATTTGGACAAATACGTAAGAAAGCAGAGGCCTTTTGGGAGCCACATCTGCCTTTTGACAGAATTGAGCATACTGTTAAGGGAGGAATATAGTGAATGCCCATTTTTCTCAGCAATTCTTATTTTTCCCAATCTCCCCTTGGCTTTTTATGTGAACTGATTGTAAAGTTTAATGCTGTTTAGTGTTTTTAATTTGGATCATGCCTAAAATATAAGAAATAATTCTTGCCCTCCCACCACTTGGAATTACCATCAGCCTTCTTGTGCATGGGTATTTGTTGGTTTTTCAGTTCTCCTTCTGCCTTCAACAAGCTCAGCTATACACAGTTAACTCCTTTAATCTTGTCTCACCCAGTTAGTCCCATTTTCTTAATCATTTTTGTTCTTCCTCTCACTATTCCCTTGAAAATTGCTTTATCTCATGGTCAATTTATCACATAGCCATTTAATTTTTATCAGGCACATAAACCCCTTGGTGGAAATAGCACCGAGAAGCATATTTGTAGTCACTGAAGATTCCACTTTTCTAAGTATATTGCTCACTCTTACAGATTGGTTTATATACATAGCTCAAAAAGTTGAGTGCAATTAGCAGGATGTCTGTGTTCTGATCACATTGCCATCTTGGCTATTCAGTGCGTTAGTAAAACTGACTGATTCAGAATATTAGCATAAAAAGAATCTGGACTGTACCATTAGACCCACCTAAATAGCTATGTGACTGACTCAACCTCTCTGAGGTTTAGGATCTTTTATTTTAGGTGGAGGTTAAGCAAGTAGCTCTGGCATCAGACTGGCAGGGTAAAAATCACCAGTCTCCTCTGCCAGCACTGTGACATCAGCTAAGTGACTTACCTCCTCTTTACCTTAGCTTCTTCATTTATAAAATGAGAATGATATCCATACCTCTGCGATAGGCTTTTGTGAATATGAACAGCAAAGTACTTAGAATTCTGAGAGCCTGCAGGAAGTGAGAACTCAGTGAATGCTGGCATTCTTTTATATAAAATGGGTACAATAAAACACCTTACAAG
>NW_006494614.1:50474199-50517084 GCF_000325575.1 Pteropus alecto | reverse complement strand
ACACATATATAATGTAAATCACTTAACTATTATAAAATTTTATGGTTCACTAAATGTAATCTGTCCACATATATTTGCCTTCATGAATGCATCATGTAGAGGTAAATTTTTCATAAAAGATGAAAAAGTCTTCAGATGACTAGTAGTAAATACAATTGAATACTTCCCAGTTTCTTGGAGAAATGATAGCTTTCTAAGATTTGAAGTAATAGAAGAAATCATGAAGAAAAGATTGACATATTCAATTACATATAATTTTGAAATGTATGTACAATGAAAAACTATCATAACTGAAATAAAAAAAACAACAGATTGAGAAAAATATTTACCCAAATATGCCAAAGGAAATTGTTATGAAGATTAAATGAGATTAAATGAGATGATGAATGTGAAAATGCATAGTTAACTCTGAAGCATAAAAAATATTTACGTTCTGAAAAATTATGCTACAATTTACTGAGCAATTCCTGTGCACCAGGCACTTATTGTATCCATATAATCCTGATGCTAACTGAGGGCTACCTGCACTCTAAGATCTCCCTAATTCTATGGCTTAGGGGTGACCAAAACTTTAAAGGGAGAAATCTCATTAATCTGATGTCATTCTTCTCCTTGTGCTCCTTAACTAAGCTCTGGTCACCTGAGTTTCCTTGAGGCTCTATTTGTAATGTCCCATGTCAAACTCAGTCCTTCCTCTAAAAGGAATTTACTCCACATATATTGTGTTTATAGGAACTTTAGGGATAATGAGGGTGACACAGGATATCACTGCAAAGCCTTTGCCATCTTTTTGTCCCCTACTCCTATTACTCTCCTCTCTCCTTCTCAGAAACATATTTCTTCCTTATATCATGAAGAATTATTTCCTTTCTTAAAGCCTTGAAGCCTACCTCAAGTGGACTTATTAAGGCAATTTCTGAACAAAGGAGGCCCTCTTCCTAAGGTAAATCTTACATTAGCCTCTAAGAGGATTAAAATGTCCCTATTTAATTATGTATATTATTTCAAATCCTCACAAAAGTCTTGTAAGGTATGTCCATTCTCATATGTGGTACATGAAGAAATAAAGACAGAGAGATGAAATGCCTCCTTGAAATTATATATCAATAGGTAGCTACATGGTCTTAATAATAATTAAAGCAATAATATGTAAATATATAAATAATATATATGTAAAAGGTATATGTGTAAATAAATTAGAGAAAAAATTTATATCCCAAGTGACTTGAACTATAAACTCTCATAATAGGAAATAGAAATGTACTTCTTTGCTTCTGTCTGTATAATATCACTACTTATCCTACTGATAACAATAATAAAAATAACAACATGTAACATATGTTGAGTTTATTGTGTACCAGGCAACATTCTAGGTGCTTTAAAATGTATTAACTTTTTAAATCTCACAACAATCTAAACAGTTAAACACTATTATTATCCCCATTCCATGGATAAGAAGTATAAATAAATTAAACAACTTGCCCAAGTATACAAGCATGCAGAAGCCTGTAACCTAATAAGCTCTCATAAGCTCTACACTAACACAAAATAAAAGATTCACTAGCCCTTGTAATTAAAGACCTTAAAAATCACACCATAGCAAGTCCAAGTTTTACATTCTTTAAAATTAGGAAATGTTTTATTTAAAACAATAATACCAAGTACTAGTGACATTGTGATAAAACTGGTTATACACATGTGGTAAATGGTCATGGAAAGCTGGCCTTTTTGAGAGACAAAAATGATTATCATCTTTGACTCAGTTTGTCTCTGGGGAATTTATTATAGAGAAATAAACTTTTTAAATGTAAAAAGATATATATCATGTTACTCATTGCAGCTTAAATGTCTAACAACTGGGAAAATATGATATATTAATTCAGTGAAATATAATGCAGTCATTAAAATTTCAATTATGGACTATGTTTTTACATGGAAATATGTATCTATAATGTTAATAAAAATCTATGAACAGAATATATACATATTATTACTATTTTAAAAAATAAATGCTTATGAACAAAGAATCAATATAGAGTATATAAAGTTAAATTGGTAGAAGAAAAATGATCTTTTTTAACATTTTTATCTTTAAATTACATTTACGTTATAATTTATTTGAATACAACAATAAAATGGGTAGGCAATTTGGGGAATCAAAGAGGATTTCATATGTATTATTCATGGTTACTCTTGGAGAGGGATCTAGTGTTGGAGAGGGACCTGATGCCAATTTTTCACTCAGCATAAATCCTATAAACTTCTACAAACCAAATAGCTTTTCCAGCCAACCTTTTGTACTCAATACTCCTCAAGAATTCACTTCTAGAATGTCTTTCTGTGGAAGGAGTTATCAAGAGGAAACCGACATGCCCAGCCCCCAAATTCCTCGTGAATTACTACCTTTCCATGTCACTATTATGATGAAATGTGTTCTGTCATTCACATGTGTTGGGCTGAGGAAAAACGAGAACCCCTGTAGAAAGAACTAAATACTCTTACCCAGAAAAGTACTTGTCCAAATCCACATTACTCCGCTAAACACCTACATTGCTTGCTTTTAGTCATGAATTCTCTAATGTGTGAATTGGCTTCTCACATCGCTTGGGAGCTCTTGAGAGCAGACAGGACCCATATCTGTTCATTTGGTTTTCTCTAAATCACAGTGATATGCCTAAATTGTTCCTCTAATCTTGAGTACTTTTTCCTCTCTTTGCCTTCTAAAGGAATCCTACTCAATCTTCTAGCTCTGAGAGATCACATCTGTGCAGAGCTTTCCAACCCCGGTCAGGCAGAGAGAAGAGTTCCTGCCTCTTATTTGCAGTATCATTCTGAACACCCTCAGATATTACATTTCTGACAGTGGCTGTTTCATCCCACCACAGCACTGTCCTTGTAGTTATTGTCGGCTTTACAAACGGTATGTCCACTTGGTAAAATCTTGACTAGAACTACAAAAAAGAGAAAAGGAAAGCCTTTACATTTATTTCAACCCCTGAGAAGCACCATGTATATAAAGCACACTGTACATATCATAGTTTTATCAGTATTATATAAGTATATAGTTATATAAGTATTCATTATATAAGTAGTCTTACCAATGTACTGTTCAGTAACATGCTTTTTTAAATTTTAATCCACATAAAAATATAGTATGGATAATTATCCATGTCAATTCATATAGATTTGGTTTAGTTTATTCTTCTAAATCTATGGTGTTCCATAATAGAGATGCTCAATAACTTACCTCATTTTATTTCAATGGATATTGAATTCAATTGTATTCAATTGTTTACTATCTTAAATAATACTGCAGTGAATATCTTTATATGTGTATCTTTCTTCACTTTTTAATCTTTTTCTAGGACAAATGTCTAGAAGTGAAATAGCTGTGTAAATCTATACACATATTTTCAAATTTGATATATAACTACATTACCCACCAGAAAGGCTGTACCAGTTGTATCTCCCATGAGACCTTATTGAAGTCCTTGATTTTCTGCGCCCTTTCAGCACTGATTATCTTCATATTATCTTTTAAGAACTTGTTTATCTCTCTTGCTTCCAATTAGACTGGTTTTATAGAGGGCAACAATGTATGTTTATCATCTTTTGATGTCCAATTAGATTTTCAAAAATACATATGAATACTTGTCTAATGGAAATTTGTAAAATAAATGTGAAAAGTTTAAATGCTAAATCATTAAGCAGATTATTTATATACTACCATGTATATAAATACATGCATGACAAATCGAATTCTGGTTCTGTCTCCTATTCACTCTATCCTGAGGCAGGACACATAAACTCTTTGAGCCTCAGTCTCTTCTTCAGTAAAATGAGCTCAGTAGTGCCTCTAATTTTTTGTAACAACATGAATGTAAGGATTGAATAAGAAAATCCTATAAAATCTTGCTAATCCCATTAAGGTTTACAAAATAGCAGCATTAGTATTAGCTGGGAGCTGATTATAAATATAGAATCACAGGCTATGCCTAGACCTACTGAATCAGAATCTGCATTTTAACAAGGTCTCCCAGTGATTCTTATTCAGTTCAATATTTGAAAAGCACAGATAGAAAACATTAGCACAGAAGCAGACTAATAACATGTAATCAATAAAATAATAACAGTGATGATGCAGATATGATGTATGTAGAGTACCCAGCAGTGAATAAATCATAGTTGCTTTGATTTTTATTCGCTGTTCGAATTTGGCTTTAAAACAACAACCTGGGCTCATAAAAAATGCTGCATCTCTTTAATGTATGCATAAGTTCTATTTGGGGGTGTTAAGCAATGTCCTATGCAGTAGAAAGAATGTGATTTGCACTTGGCCATTACTTTGGGAGGCAGTGGAGCATGCGCCTTGGGAACCAGAAAGAGTTGGATTTGAGTCCTAGCTCTGTTTCTCATTAGCTCTTGGTTTCCAGGTAAATCAAGAGATTTACTTAGCTCTGTTCTCTTCAGCTGGTTGTACTGAGACTTTTAATAGTTTACCTGTATAATACCATGAGCAATATTTGGCATATTTCAGAGTTGGGAATAATATCTACTAATAGTTGCTGTGATAAGTGTTCAATAGTGTTCTAAGTAGGTATTTCATTTACTCTTCGTGAAATCCAATAGCTAAATATTTATCATTATTCTTATTTATGAAAAGGTAAGTAGTCTTAGAGTTAGGTGAAGTCACTTGCCTAAGGCCACACGGCCTCCTGTAAATGGCGTAGCTGACTATATAAACCTAGGCAGTCTGATGTCACAGCTTAATCCATCTTTTTTTCTTTTCTTTTTCTTTTTTTTTCTTTTTTCTTTTTTTTTTCTTTCTTGACAATGCTTCCTTCAGAAAGTGAAGCATTTAACACCTTCCAAGTAACCTTTTCTTTTTCCATTCATATTTTCCACCGTTTTGTTTTTCTCCTCTCTACCTCTCTCTAGAATTAATTCCTTGATCAACTGGTAATACCCAGGAGCGCAATGTGGCTTCAGCATAAATCAAAGTGATGGTGGCATATACCAAAGGTCACTGATCCGAGGAATATTTTTTTTCTTTTCACTGTCTCATGTTTGTCAGGGCTTTTAATAGCTTTAAATTTCTTTCACATGTGGTCAATAATAATGAACACGCTTATGCATTTAATAAGTATCAGACACTGCTCTAAGGATTTTCCTCAGTAATTATCTGAGGTATTAATTCAGTCAATCCCTATAACGACTCAATGATATAGGTGCTTTAGGCACCCTCAATTTACAGATGAAGAAACTGAGGCCAAAGAATTTATGTCAGTTGCTCAAGGCTGCCGTTGTAGCTAAAATTCAAACCCAGGCAGCCTTGCTATAGAATCTATTCTTTTAACCACTATGCCAATATTGAGATATCAGTAGAAAGGTTCTAGCATGACCACTTCATAGATGAGCACAAATCTTCAGAATAATATATTATTTGCCAGAAGTTACATAGATTGCTAGTTGCAGAACTGGGATTAAAATCCAAGTATTCTGAACCCAGGCTATTGAAATAAGAAAAGGTAACCCAAGCAAAACAGCCACAAAGAAAGCCATAAAGGAGTTTGTATGGAAACTGAGGTCCACAACATGCTAGAAGGGAAGGGTCCTCTGCATTGCCTGAGAGATTTGGTTTGTCAGTTTTGAATGAAGTAATAGTTTTCTCCTTCCCAGAAAGCCCATTCTCCCATCAGTTTGATCCTGCATCTGGAATTATGTTTGACTCTGAATTTGCAATGCACAATAATGTAGTTTTATTTCTGTTTGTGTTTTTCCTTCTTATTCTTATTTTCCTTCTTCTTAACAGTCAGACCCTTCCCCTTTACATTAGTCCACTGAGATTGTGTTAAATTAAGAAAAATAATCCTCCAATGAAAACACCAGTATTCCTATTCTCTGTGGTATGCTATTAACACGTCATTTCTGTCTTGTAATTATTGTCAATTGTTACTTCTCTTTTTAAAAATCTGCTCTCTCTTCCCATTTTCCAGATCATGTAGCTTATAAATGCTTTTCATTTATTTTTGATTTGGGGCTCTAATTTGTTCCTAAATTGCCAACTGTCAACATTTTGAGATTCGATGTTTGATTTATAGTATTAGATCCTGCCTTTCTCTTCTAGTAACAAAATAAATACGTGGATGTTTGTTTAGAATTGATAGAAAAAATATTTTTAAAGTATACAAAGCATTATTTCCATGTAATTTGATTTTATTTTTAGTGTAAAGTAAGCAGAGAAAATATTATCCTTTTTTTTTTTTTAAATAGAAAAATAACCTGCTGTTCAGAGAAATTAACTCAGAGAAATTAAATGAGTGGCAAAAAGAAGGAGGCTGTCATTCTCCAGGAAACTTTTATTTCTTTTTCTGAATGATAGAGGGGAAGAAACTAGGTTAACACCTGGATTTGAATCATCACTATCCTTCTTAGCTTCTGTGTAAACTTGGGCATACCACATACCTTTTCCAAGTAGGAGTATCTACCAATCAGAATAGAGGTGATTAAAGATTGTATTACCCACACTTGAAAACAAATTCAGTATTGGAGTAGGTCAGATATCTAGAGTGCTTTTGGTTTGGTCAAGTGGGTGGATAGTGCTACTTTAATAGAGAGAGGGAGGGTGAGACACTCAACTGGCATTTGATCTTACGAATCTAAGGTTCAGCGGACAGATTGGGTGAGAGTTGTAGGCTCCATGGTGGTCCTGTTCTGCAAATGGTGTGCTGCCTTCTCTTGAGTGACCAAATTGATTCGTTAGTCCAAGAAGATATCATTGGGCTCTTCAGTGTGGTTTCTTTAAAGTATTTCTTTGCAATTGCATTATTTCGGCAAGTCTCAAAGGTACATTTGTGATCTAAAGGAAGCAACACAAAGAAGTTATAACGGTGCCTCGTATCCCCTACATGCTCAGTAAGAAGCAACAAGAAAAGGGTGAATTGGGCAAGATGGGAACCAATTGGTCACAGTAGACACAGTGCTTGGAGAGAGCAGTTGTGTTGAGCCCTGGAGTTTCAGAGAAAATGGGCTGGTGTGGTGGGAAGTGGAAATCAAGAGACCCCAACTGAATCATTCCACGTCTCCTGATTTCAGGTTCCACATGTTGAAAATGAGGGGCTAACCTATAGCAGTCCTAGGATTTTAGCAGTCTATTCATGGGGCTAGTGAACAGTGTACAGTAGGTGTATCTGGGGCTTCTGTGGCATGGGCCAATGTATGTCTCCTTTCTTTTTCCTTTAATACAAAGGACAGAGAAAGTAATGATTCTATGAATATACAGCCCCCCTCCCCCGCCACTGCCCCAAAGGGAAAATTAAGTAGTAAAGGGCTTTACTATTGCAAAGAAGCAGATAATAAGACAATTAGGACCATTAAAAATTGACAAAGCATCAAGACCAGATGAATTGCATGGCTTCATTCTGACAGCAATGTCAAGGGGATGGGAAAAACCATTGACTATCTTTAAGGTCAAGAGACTCCCCACACAGACAGCAAATGTTCTCTTAAGTCCGAAAGCTAGAACCAGGCCCAGGTATAAAGGTACTGTGTCACTAAAGGGTTCCTCAGATTACACATCTCCAACTGAGGCTTTTCTGTGCCTTCTAAGACCCTCTCCATCTTTTCATTATGCCACCAGTAATAGCGTTTCTTATAGGCCTGACTCTGTCCCCCATTAAAATGTGAGCCTCTCTAGAGCAAAGCTTTATTTTTCCATGTCAGATATGGTGACAGCACAGAGAAGATACTCAGCAAATTTGTGGTATGACTAAATGAATAAATGAAAGAAGAGGGGGATGAATCTTTGGCCTCAGTCCCATATAAGCTCCCTCAGAGACATATGTTTTGGGGAAGAATATTGGTAATACCCTTCTCAAATTAAAATCTCGAAGAATCTGTTTTTCTACAAGAACCTGGCCAATTCCTAAGAAGTCCTAAGAATAGTATGACCCTTGCAAAAGAAATTTGAGAAGAAAAAGCACATGACCAAAAAAAGCCTAGCTACTGAGCATGGGACCACTCTTAAAGACTTCATTTTCAAATGCATCCAAAATGTGAATATATGGGTAGTAAATATTGTGTCTGGATATCCTGTACATCTTGATATATAGAAGAGGTAAAACTCAGAAAACTTAAGTCTGTCAAAATCACAAAGCACAACAGACAGACCAGGAGACAGACCGGGCCAACTTTACCCCAAGTATGTCTAAGCCTCTTCTCTGTCCACTATGCCTAAAACCTCCCAACTTTATGAGACACTGATGTTTTTATGCCTCTGGCATATAAGGCAATTGGAATCATGTCAAACAAAGTTTGTGATCACTGTTCAACTTCATTTGTTGTGCATAGCAAATGATAGTGGGCCTAAGAGTGCTGTCCTTTAGACATGACTTGCTGGTTCTGAATTAGGGTCCCTATTCTGGAGCTCTGACCACTATTTCTCAGGCAGGCTCCTTCTCCAGTGGAGGTGCCTAGGTGGAACTCTTAACAGTATGGAAGGGAGACGCATTGCCATTCTCATTGAATAGTGGGGAAACTGAGATTTAGCAAATATGTAACACCCCAAGGACATATTGGCCTAAAAAAGTCTGGAGAAAAGTCTGGAGTTGATACCTAGTTTCCTGCTTCCTTGTCCAATATCATTTCTACTAGCCCTCAGCTCAAGACAGTTATGAGACTTTACAGATCGTTTTGCTTTTTATTAACGTTTAAAAATTAAGTTTATTGGGGTAACATTGGTTAATACAATTACATAATTTTCATGTGTACATTATAATTCGTCATCCGTATATTCTATTGTGTTTTGGTTTTACCACCCAAAATCCAGTTTCCTTCAGCTACCACATATTTGATCCCCTTTACCCACTTCACCCTACCCTTACCACCCCCATATTTGAATCCCCTTTACCCCATCTACCTCCTCTAAGACTTTACAGATCTTAAAGAGGGTGCGGTATCGGCTGCTATAGAGATGCATTGTTGTGGATCTGAATCCTGATGCTGGCACTTACCAGTTGTATGACCTTGGAGAAACTGCATATCTCTGAGGCTCAGTTTCCTTTCCCATGTAATGAGAGAACTAATACCTACCTCACTGAGTTGCTCTGAGAATTAAATCAATCTGTGAATTAATTAACTTATTCTCCGCCTTGTACCAGAAAGGATTCAAGGTGGCTTACAAGGACACAATAATATGATTTAAGAATGGGGGAGAAAAGAAATAAGAAGAAGACGGGCAGATAGGGAAGTTAGTACAATGCAATGGCTAGAAATAGATGCGTTTTTCACAAAGCTGTCCAGTGGCAAACCCCAAAGAGGAGGCTTGACAGCTATATTGTTTTCTGTGTCCATTAGGTTATATCAAATCCTTAATGTAAGGGGAGCACGGATAGGTTTAAGGTATGAGGTATAGTTCATATTCCTATATTTAAGATATAGGGTATCCTTACCTGTATTACAGGTTCCAAGCATTATATTTGGCAATGAAGATCAGTGATTAAAAAAGGCAGATATGGTCATTGCCCTCATGGAGGTGACTATCTTCATGACTTCATGGCATCAATATGATGTATCTCATCCATGATATCATCTTGGATCAAAAAAAGCAAAGAATAAATGTGTTAGTTAAAGTTCCACATGCCAAACTCTGAGCACAGTGTCTGGTATAAAAAATATGTTTAACATTCATTTGTCCACTTATTTAACAAATGTTTATCTGTCTTTGATATCTACATCTATGCCTTCTCCAGGCACTGGGGATGTGCAGGGACAAAACATCTCTACCTACATTCTAGTTTAGGAGAGAGATAATCAACAAGATCATTAGGTAATGTATGTGGGACAATAGATATTGATAGGAAAAGATGGTAAAGAGCACTTGAATCCAGTTCAGAGAGAATGATCAGGAAGGCCTCACTGAGAAGGTGACATTTGAGTCCAAACCTGAAGGAAGACAGGGAGGGAGGCATGAAGTTTCTGAAGAGGGCATTTTAAGCAAAGAGAAGAGCAAGGGCAAATGCCAAAGGCTGGCACAGTCCTGGCAAGATCCACACAGTATCAGGCAGGACTCTTTCAGTTGGAAGTAGCAGAAACAACTCCGAACAGGTTCACCAAAACAGATTTACAGGAAAGAGACATGAGTGGTACATAGAACCTGAAGATGAGATGCAAGAAAGCAGCCCCCCCTAACTGGGGAAGCTCTGGAGAGCCGGGCCTAGCTCCCCTGGTGTGCTCTCTCATCTCTTCTCTGAACATTGGCTCTGTCCTCTCAGGGTTCTTCCTCTATTCACGTGGAGCATGACATGTGGCTGGAAGCTGCAATCACATTCTTAGAGCCTTACAGCCAAGCAGTGTAATAGATATACATTTCCCTGCCCGCTCTTTCATAAAAAGTGCCTGGACCCAAAGGTCACTGTGGTTGTAGGATGGGACATGACATAATTGGCTCAGCCTTGGGTTATGTGCTCACCTCTGTCGTCTGGTTAACAAAATCTGTCACTGAAAGGAGGTAGAGAAAAGGGAGCTGAGCTTACTAAGACCATAGACACCAAAAATTCTACTCTAAGTAAATGACTTGCCCTAAGAAAAATACTTCATAAATGTCACAGTGGCGATTACATCTTTCTACCCCATCAGGAGTCATTAATATCCTAGTTAATTTGACATATGAGTGGGAACCTTGGACTACTATATTTTCTTGCTGATTCCCAAGAGATGTTTTGTGGTTTCTCTCATCTATACAGAGGACATTCTATTTGTTGTCATATGCATATAACGATCCCATAATCGAAAATGCTTTATGCTTATGATGCTGAGTGGTAGGCTATAATTACCTCCCCTTTGTTGTCATTAGGAAGTGCTTTGAGATTTCAAACAACTGGAAAGTAGGCCACAAGTACACACAAAACCTCCAACAATGCACAAGTTAATTTTAAGCAGGGTCATTTTGGGTGATAACAATAATTATGATTAAAAAGTAATTTAAAGAGCAAAAGATGAAATGCATTCTAAACAGTGAGGAAAGTTTTGTGAAATATTCTGGAGAAAATAGATATAGACTTATAATGAGATGATAAGAATTAGGGGTATTTTTCTACACTCTGGTCATTTTAGTCAACATATAATTATTTTCCCCTAAGGTTTAGTTGTATCAATACACACACATGTCTTCTGGCTTCAGCTAAAAGAAGGCACTGGCAGGAGACCGAGGGAGGTAAGGGAGTGAGGCTGGGGCATTTATTTCCCCAGTTTGGTTCCTACAAGAATATCTCAGATTCCTCAATCTCTCTCTCTCTCCCTTCTCTCTCCCTTCTCTCTCCCTTCTCTCTCTCTTTCGTTCTCTCTCTCTCTTACTCTCTCTCTGAAAATCACTCTCTCCTCATGTCCTTTTAGATCCATGGAGTGGAGGGGAGTGGTGTTGATAGCTCCCAGGTATTATGAGCCCCAGGGTACCGCTCTATCCCCTAGGCCATACCTTTGTAAGCTATGTCTTTATTAAAATCTCCTCAGATTTTCCAATTTGACAGGACCACCTATTTTGTGTAGGTACACTAACACACTTCCCCCAGCCAAATTCTTGCTCATCTTGCAAGTACCTTATAATGGTATTAATTCTGCTCATCAGTCAGGCATGTCTGTGGTCAGATATGTCTTTGCATTTCTCTATGCATTTTTGTTAATTCTCACTCCTGATCTTGGAATGCCCTCTGTTTAAACTCCTCATCATCAAATTTCTCCAAAGCTACTTCCTTAAGGAAGCTTCCCTGACACACCAGTCAGATGCAATTTTATCTTTCTCTGGAATCCCACAGGTCGTTATCCAATTTCTATCACAGCGCTTATTTCTACTCTACAGCTTTTTGTTTGGCACACATCTTATCTTCCTTAATTAGCTGATGGATCCATGCCTTCAGGATTCACTACTCAACAAGATGCCAACAGAATGCCTTGCAATATGAGGCATTCAGGAAATATCTGTTGATTGGTAGAATGGATAGATTGCTAAATTTCAGTGATATTGCTTAGACAGCTAATCTCAGACAACTGCTCCCACATTTTAGCATCATACTCATTAAATCAGCTAACATGTCTAGAGGACCTATTACATGCCAAGAATTATGCTAAGTGCTAATTATTCCATAACTGTCAAAAAAAAACCCACACAAAAAAACCCACAAACCTACAGTTGCAAAGTATATATTTATTGACCCTACAAAATAATTTTAAAAATCTCTCATTGATTTGAATGTTTAAAATCATCTGTGCAGAAATATATAGGGTCCTTAGAACACATCTTTAGTAGTTTCTCCACTCTGATTTCTGCAAACACTGCAGTTAATTACACATTCTCAACAGTACTGATAGTCACCTCAACTTAAACACAGTTTGCACCCATATAGAACTGTGAGACTCAAACTTTCCTGGCTGTGAGAACATCATGTAAGGAGCTTTACAATATAAATTCTTGTCACATTAGTCCTCATCTCCACCTCAGACCTGTTGAATTGTTGTTTAGGTTGCAAGTGGTGGATGATTTGAATGTTATCACCTTCTCCTTTCCTACCTTTCTTCAATTCTGACTTCACTAACTAGGCACCTTCCAAAGATGGTATTCAGAAACCATTGTTTTAAAGTAAGTTTTAGTCATATAGACATCTGTAAGAAAAAAAAAAACAAAACATTTTTTCTGCATTTAATAGATGAGGAAATTGCAGTTTTAATATATTAAGTGAACTGGAAAAAGAAATAAGCATTTCAATGAAGTAGGAACATTAAGGCTGAATAAACATGATAAAAGGCTCAATCCTTGATGTCAGCAAGATGTCAGAATAAGAAGCCCCAGACCTCTTTCCCCCAATACAGACAACAATTCAACAACACATGGACCAGTTCCCTTATGAGAAATCCAGAAAAGAGTTGCGAGGCACCTGTACTTCAGATGAGCACAAAACTAGCCAGATCCGCATCTAAGGAAAATGCAGGGCATTCACTTGTGGTAATTCCTCTCCTAAGTTCAGCATGGTACAAGTAGAAGAAAATCCCCAACTTCTAGCATCTCCCTGAAGGAAAAATGTCGAAGCATTTGTCCAGTGTTCCAGAATTTTGGGGAATTGTCCATGGGACTGGTTTCATTCTCACCTGTCTTGGAGCACTAATGGGACCTAGAATACTGTAGATGCCTGGTGTCCCATGATAAAAGAGAGCTGGGCAGCTTTCTTCTGTTCAAGAGGACCCATAGTACAGCAGAGAGAAGCTGATGTAGTTTAGCAGCCTCTCCCTCAGGAGCGAGGAGAAGAGTGAAATGTGCACCCAATGTCCTGGGTTTGCAGGGAGCTGCCTGTTTTTTATCCTTCCTGACTCAGAGTACTCATAGAACCCAGCACACTCTAGGAGCCTGGGGGCCTCTGAGAACAAGACCTCGGTGGCTTGAGACCTCTCCAGAGAACCTTTCGTACTGCAGACAAACGTCAGATAAAGTAAGAGATTACAAGCTCCTAAAAAATAAAACTGACAAATTTCTCTAATTGGGAATTTAGCACAAGTCTAGAAATAAATGCATTCTACGAAAAGTCTTGAGAGGCCCCCAGAATATCTGGCTGGACTGATTAGTGAAGGTTTTTCCCTGTAAGAAGTTAGTCTGTAAAGACTAGGAGAGGTGGTTGTTTATTCGAATGCAAGAATACCAACACAAAGTGCAAGGCACATGGAGAAACAGGAAAATATGTCCCAATCAAAGAAACATAATAAATCTCCAGAAATCTACCCTAAAGAAGCAGAAGTATATGAATTACCTGACAAAAAGTTCAAAATTATTGTTATAAAAATTCTCAGTGAGTTCAAGAAAATGATACAAAACAAAACGAGACTATCAACAAAACAAATAGAAAATGTTAAAAAAAATTGACAAAGCAAAAATTTTGAAGCTAAAGAAAACAAAAACTGAATTTTTAAATTCACCAAAAAGGTTCAAACACAGACTTGATCAAGCAAAAGAATCAGCAAAGTCAAAGACAGGTAATTTAAATTATCTTATTATGAGAGAAGCAATAAGAAAAAAAGAATAAAAAAGAATGAAGAAAGCCTAAGAGACTTATGCGATACTACACTATAAAGTGGACCAATATATGCATTTTGAGAGTCATAGAAGGAAAAGAGAAAGAAAAGGAACAGCAAACTTATTTGAAGTAATAATAGCCCAAAACTTCCAAAACCTAGGGAAGAAACTGTATATCCAAATTCAAAAGGCACAAAGGGCTTTGACTAAGAGGAAACTAAAGAGATTTATTGAAATACATTATAATCAATTTGTACACAAAGACAAAGAGATTTTTAAAGCAAAAAGAGAGAAGCAATTTATTATATACAATTGTATCATATACAATGAGGGGCAACAAAAGTAGTTTTGTATGCAATTTAAGTTTTCCACTTAAATTATAAGACATTTTACATAAGCCCCATGGTAACCACAAAGAAAATAACTATAGAAGATGAACAAAAGAAAATGAGAAAATAATAAAAGCATATCACTACAAAAAAAAATCAACAAACACAAAGAAAGATAACAAGAGGGACAAAAAAACTATGACAGAAAATAATTAACAAATAGCAATAAGTCCTTCTCTATCACTAATTAATTTAAATGTAAATGAATTAAACTCCCCAATCAAAAAATGTAGAGCAACTGAATGGATTAAAAAAAAAAAATCCAACTATATGCTATCTACAAGAGACTCACTTTATATAAAAGACACACATATGCTGAAAGTTAAAGAATGGAAAAAGATAATCTGTACAAATTATAACCATCAGAGAGCAAGGGTGGTTGTACTGATATCAGACAAATGGTCTTTAAATCAGAAATGGTCGCAAGAAACAAAGGAAGACAATACATAATGAATAAGAGGATCAATCCACCAAGGAGATATAACAATTACAAATATAGATTCACTTGAGATCAGAGCACCCAAATATATAAAGCAAACCTTGACAGAACTGAAGGGATAACAGACAGCAACACATAAATAATAGGAGATTTCAATACCCTATTTTCGATAATGTGTATAACACTGAGACAGAAGATCAATAAGGAATCAGAGGAATTGAATAACACTATAGACAAAATGGACCTTACAGACATATTCAGGACATTCCACCCATCAGCAGCAAAATACACATTCATCTTGAGCACACCAGAGCATTCTCCAGTATAGATCAGATGTAGGTCACAAAACAAACCTTAACAAAACTTTTTGAAGATTAAAATCATACCAAGTACCTCTTCTTACCCTAGTGAAGTGAAACTAAAAATCAGTAGCAGAAAGACAAACTGTAAAATTCACAAATATGTGCAAATTAAACAACATACCCTTGAACAACAAATGGGTCAAAGAGGAAATCAAAAGAAAAATTTGGGGTTCTTCAACTGGCAGCATCAATATCACCTGAGAACTTGTTAGAAATGTAAAGTCTTTGGCCTTACTCCCAGACCTACTGAAGCAGAATTTCTGGGAATGGGGCCTCATAGTCTGTGTTTCAACATTTCTACCAAGTGACTCATGCTAGTGAAGTTTCAGGCATGTTATGAGTAACAAATCAGACAAGAGATCTGAAAGGAGCATACCAAGGGCTAGACGATGCGGAGTAACATTGTTTCTTTATTATCTCTTCTTTTTCTAATATTTGCCCTCTGAGGGTGGTAAAATTGAAGACTCAACTGTCAGCAAAACTGACAGGAGGTAGAGAAAGAGCAAAATCACAAGATAGCCACCTTAATAGGTAGCTACCAAAAATGTCAACAAGCAATGGATTGGCAATAATAGCAATTACTTTGTTTTCCCTAAATGGCTCTTGATTTTTTTTTTCATGTAAACAATGGTTGTGAAATTGAATTCTCATAAGGGTGATCAATAAAGTGGCAGTGAAAATCTGTTTGTGTGAGAAAATCTGTTTGTGTGAGAAATTTTATATATAAGCACTGCTCTGTAGGGTCTGGTTCCAAGCGACTGCTGGATCTAAGTGGTATCCTAAGGGAAGGCTGCTTTTTCCTCTCACATCTCAATCCATAGTTTTTGCATATATTGAGCTCATAAAAACTATGGAACAAAAGAACGAACACCTCACTAATCATAAGCCTGGGAGTAAAGAGGTTCAAATTCTAGTTTCCCAGAGCTTCTCCTAAATCATTACTTTTCTCTCTTCTTTGAAAGCTGATTCTACTCTACCATCTTGGAGATTTGCCAGGGTCATTTCCCCACATTTATCTGAGATTCCTAGTACTTTACTCATAATCCTACTCTATACTTCAAGTTTCATTGTCATGTAGGGCATTTTTAAAAATAAAGACTGATGTCTTTGTGGATGACCCACACAATACCTGCTATCTCTCACCTCCTAACTTTTCAAATTTCAATGGCTTTGGTCCCATTCAACTTCAGCCACATACTACTTGGCTACCCTCTGGATCTGGACCTTGTCATTACTGGGACTTCTCTACTCTGTTGCTATCAAATTAAAACATATACTCTCTGTCTCCCAATATTTTAGCTCTTGTGCTGAATGATTTCCATGATCCTGACCTCACTGAAAACCTCAAATCATTTCAGTGGTTTCTAATTAGTCAACTCCTTCTGAGTTCACCTATTCCTTATGAAGCCTATACACTCATCTGATGTACCACTTAGGACTCTTAACATGAAAATGGCAAGATTTAATGGAATTTTAAGATGATGAATTTGGTGGTGAGTGGTAACATTCAAAGTGAACTGGGAGGTGAAGAGTCCAGGATTAGGAAGAACATCAATCAGCTGGCTATGCACAAGCCAGGGTGTGGGTTTTTAAGGTCTTGCCCAGCCTTGATGAGAAAATAGAATAGGGAAATTTAAAAGGTTGCCTAGGAGAGATGGTATCGAGGGAATCAATCAAGAGCTTTCTGAGGGCAGCAACCTTATTTGTTTTGTCCCTCACTGTATACATGGTTTCTAGTTATGCATACAGTAGTTCATACATGGTTTGCAGTAGTTCATACATGGTTTCATATTAATTAGTACTTCATATTAATTAGTACATTAAGTACTAATTAATATGAAAGTGGTAAGGATTAAGGGGAGGCTATATAAAACTTCATAAGAATGAGCATCATAATAGATTCAGACAGAAGCTTCAAGGCTTTTACACTCTAGCCTTAGAGGTCTCAGAGCATCGTTCCTCTGGCCAAACACAAGTCTCAGGGCCAGCTTAGATTTGAAGGGAAGGAACTGTTCAGGACATGAATACTGAAAGGCATGGTTTATTGAGGAGAGGGGCATTCTTACAAACTATCCTCAAGTTCAAGTAAGAGCCTTAGTAGTGCGTTATTTTTTTCTTAAAGTTCTGTATAAACCAAAAATTCCTGGCTCAGTGCTGGAGTGTCAGCATATGTAAAAAAAATCAACCCTGAACAGAAATTCCAATACAGTAGATCCCTTTTATTCATGGTAGGGGTCTGAAAATATTAAACGGAAAATTCCAGAATGAAATAATTCATAAGATTTAAATTCTGAGTAGCGCGATAAAATCTTGCTTTGTCCCACTTTATCTTCCTAGGATGTGAATCATTCCATAGAGTAGCATATACAGTATAGATACTTAGTAGCCATCTTGGTTATCAAAGAGAGAGAAGTCATATTCACATTACTTTTATTACAGTATATTATTATAATTTTCTATTTTATTGTTAATTATTGTTATTAATCTCTTACTATGCCTAATTTATAAATTAAACTTTATCATAGACACATATGTATATAAAATAACATAGTATATATAGGCTTTGGTACTAGCCACAGTTTCAGGCATCCAGTGGGGATCATGGAACATATTTCTCATGAATAAAGGGGGACTACTATATTTACTAAACTCTTCAACATTTTAGTGGATCATAAAACATAGTCCATGGCAACATTTTTTTTTTTTTTAATTCTCCATCACCAACCATTCTCAAGCTCCCTGAGACACTTGAGAGAGCCCTACCTTCTTTTGCCAAAAACATTGTCTTTCTCATTAGTGCCTTCCTGTCCCTCATATTGGTTCCTTTACAACTCTCTTCTCATCGCTGCATTCGACCCCACTGGCACTGTCATTGTGATCCCCTGACACATGTAGCAGCTTGGAGTTCTTTTTGAAAAAAATGTCTGCTCACTAGGATAACTTGAATTACATTAAAACAAAAAATTTATTTATTTTTTTTAAGTATAGACTATTTTTTAGCACAAAATACCTGCTGGGACAATGCATAAATTAAAATGGTAATAATTACTACATGTTAGAATATGACTACACTAAATATTTCTGCCAAACACTCTTTTGGCCAGGACGGGATTCCACTTCAGGCCTATCCTTTCCAGAAGGAACCGATCTCTATTCAAGTACCGAATAACCGGAACAAGCATATCCTGCCCCACTCACCTTCCTATGAGAGGGTCATGGAAATACCTGGGGAAGGGGCATGGAAGTGAAAAGAGAATTGGGATGATGGTCAGGAAATCCATGTCTGATTATTGATCACCTGTGTGGCCATGAGTTAGTTGCTTGAAATCCTAGGCAAGGGCTTCTCAGACTTCAACATGCATATGAATCGTATGTTCATTGGGTATCTTGTTCATATGCTGATTCTGAATTGGTAGCTCTGAGCTGGGCCTGGGACTCTGTATGCAAAGCAGCTCCACTGATGCTGATGCTGCTGGTTCATAAACTCTACTTAGAGGAGTAGCTCTAGATCATTCTTCTCTCGCTTGGGAATAGGGATAGCAGTGTATAGTTATCTTACTCCCACTTTAAAAAGTAAACATCTTTGTGGGTGTCCATTTCTAAAACACTAAAGTCCAAATGTCTTGCTACGTCTCAGTGTGGTGTACTGAAGCCTTTGAATCTGGTACCAACCTCATCTCCAACTACTCTCTATTCCCCCCAAACCTGAATTATTTACCAGTCCTCTGTATGCCATGTTCCCACACATCTTGATAACTAATCTCTATCTTCTGAAACATACTACATGATCAGCTACTAGGCTCTGAGCTCCTTTAGTAGTTCAAATAGTGTCATTTAATTTTTGTAGCTCAAAAGTTAGCATATAGCCAATATATAGCAATTGCCCCCAAAAAGTTTATTAAAATAGGTTCAACTCCTACTGACTCTGCAGAGAATGAAATAAATGTCACCTCTTCTATGAAGCCTTTCTTAGTATGGTCAGATGGAGCTCTAGTCAGAATCTTGTATATTCTCATATAAAACTTTCGTGAATTTTAACATTTCTCTGTCTTTTCTACTAGGTTTTGAGATCCTTGAGAACTAAGACAGTGCCTCATCCATTTCTGATTCACCATCACCTAGCACAGATTTAAGCATATAGTACACCCTCAGTAAATGTTTGATGAATAAGATATTGTACGTGATGAACAAAAGAATGAAGGTATACTTGAAAAGGCAGGCTTTGTTTTGTTTAAAAGAAATTCAGAACCACACACTTTCTGATTTCCATTCTGTGAATGAATGCCTGCTTCCTTCTATAACTTTACTTTTGAGGGCAGAGATGCAATGTGCTACCCCTGAGCATATTCTTAATCTACCTGTCAGGGCAGCAATGCTGTGGATTGACATGCCTGGAGTTGGAACGATGATCTTGTCTCACTCTGATAAGGATTAGGCTGTCAAGTGGTTAACGACAACGCGGGAGTCAGAGATGAAAGCCGATTGAACTACTGCATGCATAAACTTGTGGGGAGGGAAAATCTTAAGGAGGTCATGGGACTCCTAAAGTATTCCCTTTGAAGGCCTACACTGGTCAAATGAGTTACCAGAAAACTTAATAAGTATCAAACACCTTCTATGTGCTGAATGCTTCTGTCCATTATTCTATTTACTTCTCACAGTGACTCCACAAGGACAATATTACCATAAGGGTTCTAAAAATAGTTGCCATGTAATAAGTACCTTATCCATATTATCTTAGCTGATGTTCAAAGTAGCACTGCATAATACTATTATACCCTGATTTGCAAGTAAGAAAAGTGAATATTAGAGTAGCTGAGAAACTTCTTCAGAATATGAAGCCTTCATATGACAGAACACGCATTTGATTCTCTATCTGTCTAATATTTGCATTTCAACGCCTATCACATTTATGAGTTTTCTAAGGGTTGACTTCCTCACTAGGCTTGTAAGCTGCTTGAGACCCATATTTTATTCATAGTCACACTCCCCAGAGCCAGATATGATCAATTGATTTTAATTGAATTAAATTGAATTTTTCTACACCAAATTGCCTCAATACCTCCTTGAGGGCTGAGAAGGTACACTATTTACTTTTATATCCTCAGTGCCTTATGTATTGTCTTTATAGTATAGGTGAGTTATAAATGGTTATTGGATGGCTGCTGGAATGATGGATAGATGGATGGATGAAAAGATCCAGGAAAGAAATTAGAAAGAAAAAGTTTTCTTGTATATTCTGTCCAGTTTATAGTTTTTATTTTCAGTGAGAGGACTAGTTTAGCACCAGTTAGTTTGTCATAGCTAGAAACAGAAGAAATATTCTATTTCTGAGAACTGGGGGACGGGGCGGTGGGGAGATCCAGGAAAGAAATTAGCAAATAGAAATTAGCAAAGAAATTAGCAAAATTAATCTACTAAATTTAGATGTGAATGAGACGAAAAACAAAGATCTGGTAACGGTAATGGAAAAGGACCTTGAATGTCTAAGTGAAATGTTTGAAGAAGGTTGGTTTTGCCATAGGGTACAATTTAGATCAGAACAAGGAGGTCGGGAAGTGATATATGTGACCTTGACACAAGGTGCTATGGGACTTCATTTTTAGGATAACTTGAGGTCACTTTTTTCTATGGCAGCACTTATATCCTCTTCCATGCAGCCTATATCTTATGGAACCAAATCAATTTGATCAGCAATAGTGACTTGAGTGAGGATATGGCTTGAGTTATTCCCTCAAGGAGCTTGCAGAGTAACAGAAAAGAGTTATGTTATCTTTATAAACAGCTGTAACTCAAGGTAAAAAAAAAAAAAGGCACGAGAAAGGGCTACAAATATTTGCAAAAGAGAGGAGTTGAGACAAGTGTACATTGGAGTTAGCAATTGAGTCAAGGATGCTTAAATGAGTGCATAGCATAAAAGAAAAGAATAGCTTGAACAAAGTGGAAAAACATCTCTCCAAGATAGAAACAAATTTTACCTTCGATTTAAAGATAATGAAACTGAAGTTCACAAAGATAAATTGCTGATGAAGATCCCATGGTGGAAGAGTGGCATGGCCGAATTCCAAACCTAAATTTTCTGATTCCCAAACACAAGGTGTTAAAGATTTGGCCACTGGCCTCCCTGAGTTACAGCAGTAGTAGGGAATGGAGAAGAGAAAACAACTGGGAAGAAATTGGGTAGTAATAATAATACCAATAGCCAATAAAGGCACACAACTCTTTCACACATTTTATGTATTATCCCATTCAGTCTTCACAACAGCCCTGTGTTACAGGTAAGGAAACTAAAGCCCAGACAGGTTAAGTAATGTGTCCTATGTCACACAGCTGATAACAGTTTGAATCCAAGCAATCTGGCTCCAGCATTTGTTTTAAGATTAGGGGGATTAGAAATGATAAAGAATTAGTGTCTTCCAGAGGCACCAAAGTCTTCCAGGAATGTTTACCTCAGAACTGGAGCCAAAATTTCTAACCTCCTTTCTCCCGAGGGTCTGTCTTAGGTCAGAAATATGATTCTTCCTTTCTTATTTCTCTCTTAACATGGAAAAAAATACCAACTAAAAAACAAACTATAATTAGGATCCTTATCTCTTGAATTCAAAACAAAAATTGAAAAGCAGCTGAAAGGACTTCTTTGAAATGAAAAGGAAACTATTTTAGATTATAAAAAGTATGCTAATTAAAAATGATTGATATGTTATTTTGTTAGTGACTCATGTTACCTTGTTAGAGTTTCATTCACTTCTTGTTGACTAATGAGCTCATTGAAATATGGAGGAATTTATATTGAATTTTATTTTCTTTGGGGTTTCATGTATGTTTACGTTTCATTTTAGTTGTTAAGCAACCCCTAAGGTTTACTTGTAATATCTATTTAATTTGAAACTAAAAAGACAGCAAGAAGAAGACCTTGCAATCTGGCTGAGACACAGAGCTTTCTTTGTTGGTGTGTGCCAACTGTTTAAAATAATGGAAATTTCCTTCCCTTAGTAATAAACAAATTATCATCAAAGAAACAGAATCATTCTTGCCAAGCATCATCACTGAAAGATAGTGGGGAAAAGTCCTCAGTACTAACTATTTTTCTAACCTTTTTCAATATGAAAATAAGACTGCAGTTAAAATATTGGTCCTTGTTCTGCCTTGGTCCCTTTTTAGCCATTTGAATTTGGCCAGAGACTTGGTGTCTCTGAGCCTGCATTAACTTCTTTGTTACCTAGAAATCTACTCGTCTTTATAGGGGTGCTAGGGTCTCATAAAGGATGATATAGAAGAGTGCTCCACAGAAATAAGGCCTTATTAGTATTGTTTGTCATGTTGGTATTTTTCGTCCGTGGAGAAATATCCCGGGATAGTGCACAAGCTGTTACAAGCTGTTAACGAAGGTCCTACCTCTGGATCCTCATCCCCGTTAATGAGACAGATAGTGTAGTGGAAAAGGCAGTATAAAGCTGGCTTTTCGACTTCTTTTTAAAAAAACTTTTTCTTGATCAGTCTTGTTAGGGGGTTATCAATTTTATTAATGTTTGCAAGGAGCTGAATTTTGGATTAATTTTTCTATTATTATTTTTTAAATTTTGTTGCTTTTCTTTTTTTTTTCTTGTTAGGGGGTTATCAATTTTATTAATGTTTGCAAGGAGCTGAATTTTGGATTAATTTTTCTATTATTATTTTTTAAATTTTGTTGCTTTTTGCTTTTTTTTTTTTTTTCTTGCTTCTACATAGTTTGGGTCTCAGCTGGATGTCTGAGGAACTCAGCAACATCCGCATACTAGATGGGACAAAACTTTATCATCCCCTGTCCTACGCAACCACTGTTTCTGTTTAGCTCTCAGCCACACAGCAGTTACTCTCCACTAGGCTTATTATGTGCTTGTTCCAATCATGCACAGCCTAACACATCATAATAGTGCCATTAGGAACTATCATTCATACTTCTGTAGTTCACCCTCTGCATAGTTCATTCAGCCTCTGAAATACCATGAGCTTCTCAAATACCTGCCCAAATACATCAGCAGCTCCAAATCTGCCTCCTTAGCCATGCTTTCTTTTGGGTTCCACTTTACTATGCTGTAGTCCAGAAAATGAACCTAGCCAGAAAGCTGGAGCAAATATTTGGCTCACTTTATCTCTCAAGAATCAGTCTTGTATTGCCTATTGTCTAGTGTCTGAAAACAGTATCCTCGTGTATTCCTTCCAGTTGTAATTTTTTATTTTTCAGTGGGAGGATAAGTATAGTACCAGTTAGTGTGTCATAGCCAGAAGCAGAAGAAACCTCATGTTTTTTTAAGAACTAGAAGATTTAGGGTATAGTTATGGATCTCCATGAATCTGTATCCTGTGCCTTAGTTTATTTGCTCAATTGGTATCAGCTTCTTCATTTAATTTACTTACAGGGTCTTGGTGAAGACCAATTTATAGAATGGTTGTGGAAGTGTTCTGCACACTAAAAACTGTGCTATATAAAAATTATGTAGTATTAAACATGAATATTACTTATTATGCACAGATGCTTGAAAGGATTAGTCAATGTGCATGATAAAATAAGTATTTTCTGGCACCATAGAAAATGAGATAGGATCAGAGGATTAACATTTGTAACTAATTACTATGTACTACATGCTATACTTATGGCTTTATTTATTTGAACAACCTTATAATACACATGTTATGTTTATTCCCATGTTACAGATCAGGAAACAGAGGCTCAGAAGAGCTAAATAATTGCATAGTTAGTACAAGCCCGATCAGTACTTCAAGGCCTGTTTCAAGGCCTGTTATTTGGACTTGTTTTCCAAAGATTTCTTTCTCAGACTGAAAGGCATCATATAAACATCTAGACTAGAATCCTGAACCTCTGAGATTCGCCAACTGCTAATTGAAATAGGCTTCTTACGATGTCCTGTTTTTTTCCCAGTGCTGTATTTTTTTGACTTGTTAGGTTATCTTGTAAATAGTTCTGAGGAGTGTTAGAGTCATTAGTGATGGCTACATCCCCAAGTAACAGTCACTCATTTGGGTACATATGCACGTATGATAGTGTGTGTATGTGCATTTCTAAAATTTCTTCTAAGTAAATCCTTTTCTTCTTTACACCAGAAATACGGCTTGAAATATGAACTATTAAAAGTAGTGTAAACATTACTAAATTGGGGTGTTAACATTTAAAAATTGTTTCGTGCCTTTTAAATGTGTTTTGCTGTTTTCTCTGCCTAATTATCATTCTTTTCAATATTTATATGTTATCATGACCTTTTTCTGATTGAATAACTTCAACTGGGTCTCAAGTGCTCACAGTCTTACTTTTAGAATTAAATTATATCCCAAAATGACAAGTGAATCATGTCACAAAAAGAAGCAGGGTGGTAGAAAGGTCATCACATCTGTCATAACCTCAGAGCCATTGTTTTTACAACTAAGAATCAGGAAATCTAAGAAAAAAGGCAGGGCGCAGACAATGTTTGTATTGTTACCACATAGGCACTGTAAGGAGTGATTTCATATACATCACCTCATTTAACATCCACAAAAATCCAACAAGGAATAAATTGTTATTGCTCTTGACATAATTGACTCAGAATGGAAATGAGATAATACAGCTCAGTGTGGAGGTGGAGATGAAACCTACCTCCAGATCTTTTTGATATACAAACCCAAGCCCTTTATGTTTTATGTTATTCTATTATTTTTTATGTTTTGCTATACAAATGGCCATTAAATGTTTTCTTAAAAGTAGAAACGTTTGACTTTAAGAGAACTCTAAGATGTAAACACCGCTTCTTCGGTGACTGTGGAGCAGTCTCACAGCCCTTCTAGTTTGGGTCTCCATCCCAGACTGTCCCATCCACTCAGTGGTCCTCTCCTAAATTATTCACCTTAATTGTCAAAATGGCCGTTTCAAACTCCCAAGCTGCCTTCCAAAAAATAAAAATTTACTCTGATGTAAGTCAGTAATGGTCTGTGTTTCAAACTCCAATTATGATTCACCAGGGAGAGTTGAGAAATACCTTGAACAGGGCAACATCTTAGGGAGAGTATCCAGTTTCTCATGGTGACTACTTTTCATTCAAATAGTGTGTTTGCCAAACCATCCTTATGTCGTTTTAAAGTTAATTATATGTGGTATGTAGTGTAAGATGGGCAGGTCCTTATCATTTTGGCCTCAGATTCAACAAGCATTTATTGAATGCTAGTTATGTGCTAACTACAATGCCACTTGCTTCCATGTTCATTACCTTATGAATTTTTTTTGAGGTAGTTAGTATATATTGAAAATAACAAGTTTTAGAGTCAGACAATCTCAAATGTTTATGTAGGCTCTGCCACCTGCTAACTGTGGGGCTTAGAAAGTTACTTGCTTAAGTATCTAAGCCTCAGTTTTATGGTATAGTGTACAGAAATAGTGATAGCTATCTCAGAAATTTGTTATAGAGAATTTAGTGACATTACATCTAAAAAGTACCTAAAAAAATAACCATGATAACTGCCAAGTAAAGGGTGACATTATACATCATCCGTATTTAAGAAGTGAGAAATAAACTGAAGTTTATGTTGGTTAAAAGGTCATTCAGAGTTCTAAAACACAATACTTAGGTATCAGCCAAAAATCTTAAAATTCCCTGATGAGGGCTACAGGGCACAGGTGCATTTCAGGGATGCAGGGTCTTTGACCTTTCTTATTAAATTATGTTAGGGCATGTTCACTTACATTACTCAGAGTATCTTCTTTCACATTGCCTTATTGCTTAAGACTATGCGTCATTGACTCAGTTGCCTTTACATCTGTCTACTATAGAGAGCTGCATTCTGAATTTGGGCTTCTTTGAATAACTGTCCATTTGTTTAAAAATTGCAAACAAATCCTTGATACCTCTTCTCTAGACTGAATGCTTTTCTCTCTTCTTAACCTCTCCTTCCCCTTGAATTCAATTTATTAACTCTGGCTCTTATAAGGCTCTTTTATAAACTTTCTGAAAATGAGTTGGCCATCACTTCATCTATCAGCTCTTATTTTTAAATGGAAAAGCTATCTTTGGACTCCTCATTTGCATAGCAGAACAGGCATTCCCAGAAAAATCATTTACATACATATTTTATTTTGAATGGTCCAGAGGCAAAGAAAGAGCTGATTTGCCACCCCCTTGTGACTTACAACCCTTAAAAGCGCCAACTAAGAATTAGACGCCGCCTACCATGAGTAACACATGCAGCATTCATCTCATTCGCTTCTCACAGCAAAGCTGGAACATGGGTGGTGCTCCTCTTGTTTTACTGTTGAATATGAAAAGGGCTGGCGGTGGTTTATTTGTGTTACTTTTCTCTGCCAAAGTGAAGTAAATTGAAGGGAAAAGAGTCACTATGAAGCTGAAATCTTTGCCACAGATTAGCCAAGAGTAAACATCAGAGGCTCTCTAAATTGAAGTTGTGTTACCAAGCCTGTCGGTAGTATTTTTGGTGTGACTTAGCAAGTGTGTGGCACCACTAAAAAAGAGAGTTCCTATGTTCTGAAGTAGATCCCATGGTCCTGTCAGAACTGCCTACAAAGCCAGGGTGGGAACTGAAAATGCTGTTGATTAGCTCCAGTAAAAATGATGTTTGCAATCAAAAACTCTGCAAGCCTTACAGAGCTGTTTAGATGACAGCCTCACCCCTCCTCCCTTCTAGGATTTCTCAAGAAAGAAAGACAATGCTAATATTTATTGAGTACCTACTGTGTGCCATGCATTCTTCTAGCACTTTTGTATGCATTAGGTATTGATCTTTGCATCTGTTATCTTCCTGTTTTTAAATCAAGAGTTTAAATAACTGGTTCAAAATCACCAAAGTTGTGTAGAAAGGACATAATGTTCATGGTTAAGGGAATGAGCTCTAGAGATGGGGAGGACTGGATTTGAAACTATACCTCTTTCCAGCCATGACTGGAACACATTCTGAAACCTCTTGAACTTGTTACCCACATCTTCAGGTATAACAGGGTAGTTGTGAGAATTAAGTGAAATAATGCCTGTTGATATACTTAACACTTTCCCTGCACATCATAAGTGTTTGGGAAACATGAACTAGTTAGTTAGTGGGGAGTGGTGGTGGTAGTAATGCCAGAACAGGCAATGGTTTCAGTTTGATTCCTAAGTCCATGTATTTATTTCATTATACCACACAGTCTTCTGGAAAAATTTTCTCATTCTGGGAATTTTTTCTTTTCATGTATGGGTATTACCTTCATAGAAGCAACTTCAGTCATCAGTAAACTGAAATTGGCATATAGTCACAAATTAAATCTATTAAATACTTGGTCACTAAGTCGTTTGTTTTATTAATTTTCCCTTTCTCTTGGTAAGTCTTTTCATTAGTTGAATTGCTTTAAGTTCCACTCTGAGTGAAATGTAATATAGTAATTATCAATCAGAACTGAGGAAAGGTTATCTGGTGACACAGTGCCCAGCTTGATGGCAGAGCAAGATGTACAAATAATGCTTGTTAGCTTCAATTAGCAGAGGGCACTCTCCTACCTTTGGGAGATACAAAGAATGGTGGCCCAAAAAGCCACACAGTGGACTTCTGCAAAGGAAAGGACTGGTTACCATGACACACTAGGGCATCTTTTTCTCCCCTCGTTCTCTACATGTACTTTGTTCTTAAGATGAGATCACAGTTGTGAACTGGCAAAAGTATGAAGCCAGGGAACTGAGGCTTTCTTGGCTAAAAAGAGAGTTAAAGAGGACTTTGGAGTCCTAACGCTTAAATTTGAAATCTGATTACGGCAATTAATAACAGAATCATTTTCTCCACCCAAACTTTGGTTTTCTATTAAATAGTAATAAAAATGTAAAAATAATCCTCATTCTTTTTATCTCTCAGAGGTATTGGAAACACCTCAGGAGATGATGGACATGAAAATAGTTTATATTGATTTATTCAGTCAGCAAATAATTATTGAGTACCTATGTATCAGATACAGTTAAGCACTAAAATAATATACAAAAAGAAATGGTTTTAGTGTGGTTGTGATATTAGCAATTAATTTTCCCATTCACAAGAGAATAACAGTAGAATATTTATCCTCACATCTAAGTCCTATTTCTAGCTAATCTTCACATTTCAGAAAGGACATTGGGCCACACATTAGGTCACTTGCTGCCCTTAAACCTGCCAAGTCCAGTTAAACCTCTACACTTACACCCAAGCTGCATATTCACCCTGAGTGCTTCTCCTTTTCTTTCCTCACTGTCCAAATCAGTCTCATGGCTCAGATATTTGTACTGAGATTTAAATCCAGGTGAACTTAGCCCCAAAGGCCATCTTCTTTTTATAACAGCCGTCATTTCTTCTCAGGGATCCTCAAACTTTAACGTGCAGATTCTGGGAGCCTGCATTTCTAACAAGTTCCCAGGTAATTCTGATACTGCCAGTCCATGGGCCACACTTTGAGCAGCAAGGTCCTAGAATCCTAATTCGGGGCCTAAAATATTCATTGCCAATACTACACAACCACATTTTCTTAAAGTTCACTAGCAATTTCCTTTTTCTTTCTTTCTCTTTCTTTACTTCTTTTTTCCTTTCTTTCTTTGTTTCTATTTCTTTCTTTCTTTCTTTTCTTCCTTCCTTCCTTCCTTCCTTCCTTCCTTCCTTCCTTCCTTCCTTCCTTCCTTCCTTCCTTCCTTCCTTCCTTCCTTCCTTCCTTCCTTCCTTCCTTCCTTCCTTCCTTCCTTCCTTCCTTCCTTCCTTCCTTCCTTCCTTCCTTCCTTCCTTCCTTCCTTCCTTCCTTCCTTCCTTCCTTCCTTCCTTCCTTCCTTCCTTCCTTCCTTCCTTCTTTTCTTTCTTACACATGAAAAGAGAAGTAACTGGTGGTTTTAATCAAGTAAGAGGCATCAGAGCTTAGACAAGTCATGTAGCCTCCTCGAGTCATTTTCTTATCCGTAAAACAAGCAGCATGCCAATTCCTGCCTTGATTTTCTTATGCTGTCCCCATAAGTGGCTTCAGTGCACCACATGTCTAACTGTACTATTCAGCCCTATTTTAAAAGAATCCTTTTCCTTTCACTGATTTTACCTTTCCTTTTATTTTTACATATCTTTGAAAGCTCTTTTTTTATGGGGATTGTCATGAAACTAAAAACAACGTCAAGAGGTAATCAGCGTTTTTTGATTGTCAGAGTCTCTGCTAAATTAAAGGTTAAATATTCCCAAATCAAGGGCTTCCAAAGGAAATAGATAGCCCTGAGTGCCACCAGTTATTATCATCTCTTCTTCAAGTGCCATGCTTATGGTACATTTCTTTTTGTCTCATTTCATAAATTTGCATTTTCTTTCTCTCTCTCATGGCATAATAACAAGAGCACAGACTTTGAAGTCAGACTAGTTAAATGTAAGGATTGTTGATTCCAAGTGAGTTAGACTACTTAAAACAAAAATTTCTCATCTGATCGATAATCTATAAAATAGAATTATTAATAATAAGAAAAAACTTCAAAAGTTTTTTAGAAACTAATATAAAATAATATTGAATGTCAACTCTAATTGAAAAATAAATATTAAAAAAGCTTTTTGAAGGTCAAATTAGATCAAATATAGTGCTTGATTTGTAGTTGGGGCTTAGTAAATGTTAATTACTCCCCCAGCCTATCCTTAGTCATTCTTTCTCTTTCTGTTTCATATCCTCTCTCTTTTCTGAACTTATTATTATTCTTCATTGAGCTTCTTTTACATTAAATTTATTTTAAAAAAATGTGTGAATAAATAAATGAATAGATAAAAGAATTAACTAGCAATTTAGTTATAAAAATAACACTGCATTTTTATTTTGGCATTCTACTTCTACTTTTTCAAATTTCTGAACCATTTTCTTATTTTGGCCTTATAACATCTTTGTAAGATACTATTATGGACACATTTGCATTTGCCTATGGTTCATATATTCTTATGACTTATCCATATGACTGAGAACTTCCTGAAGGCAAGGACTAGTTCTTATTTATCTCTTCATCAGCTATGTCAAGCACAGTGCCTGACATACAAAATTTCCTCAGTAACGTTGTTGAATGACTAGATGAAAGAAGGAAAAAAAGGAAGGAAGGAAGAAGGAAAGAGGAAGGGAGTGAAATGAGTTTGCTTTTATAGATGGAAGGTTGCTTATCTTATGCACTGCCTGGCATGTAGTAGGTACTCAATACCTATTCATCAAAGATATACAATTATCAATGTAAGTCTTGGGTAGATTCTCAAATGATAAGCAGATGATGAGACATATTTGATTTGGAGGGTTGCAATGACAAACTCAAAGTATTAATGATGTTGAGAAAATTGGAGAGATACATACAAAAAAATGAAACTGGATCACTTTCTTATGCTATGTACAAGAATAAATTCAAAATGGATTAAAGATTTAAATGTAAGACCCCAAACCATAAAACTCCTAGAAGAAAACATAGGCAAGAAATTCTTTGACATTGATCTCAGCAATATATTTTTTTTAATATGCCTCCTTGAGTAAGAGAAACAAAGAAAAAAATAAACAAATAGGACTGTGTCAAAGTAAAAGATTTTTACATAGTGAAAGAAATAATGAACAAAATGAAAAGACAACCTACTGAATGGGAGAAGATATTCACAAATGATATATCTGGCAAGGGCTTAATATCCAAACTATATAAAGAACTTATACAACGTAACACTAAAAAAGAGCAAATGATCTGGTTAAAAAATGGACAAAGGACTTGAATAGACATTTCTCCAAAGGGGACACATAGAGGGTCAATACACACACGAAAAGATGCTCAACATCACTAATCATCAGAGAAGTGCAAATTAAAACCACAATGAGCTATCACCTTACACCTATCACAATGTCATCAGTAAATCAACAAACAAGTGTTGGGGAGGATGTGGAGAAAAGGGAACCCTTGTGCACGGTTGGTGGGATTGTAAATTAGTGCAGCCCCTATGGAAAGCAGTATGATGGTTCCTGAAAAAATTAAAAATAGAATTATCATATGACCCAGCAATTCTACTTCTGGATACTTATTCAAAGAAATCTAAAACACTAATTCAAAAAAATATATGCACCCCTATGTTCATTGCAGTATTATTTACAATATCAAAAATATGGAAGCAATCTAAGTGTCCATTGGTAGACAAATTGATAAAGAAGAGGTGCGTATATACAATGCAAGTATTATTTACAATATCAAAAATATGGAAGCAATCTCAGTGTCCATCGGTAGACAAATTTATAAAGAAGAGGTGCATGTATACAATGCAATATTACTGAGCCTTACTGAGCCAATACTGAGCCAAAAAAAAAAAAAAAAAATTGAAATCTTGCCACTCACAACAACATGGATAGACCTAGAGGGTATGATGCTGAGTGAAATAAGTCAGACAAAGAAAGGCAAATACTATATTATTTCACTTATATGTGGAATCTAGAAAACAAAGTAAATGAACAAACAAAGTGGAAACAAACTCATAGATACAGAGAACAAATTGATGGTTATCAGATGGGAGAGACATTGGGAAGATATGTGAAAAAGGTGAAGGGATTAAGAAGTACAAACTGCAGTTATAAAAACAGTCATGAAAATGTAAAGTACAGCATAGGGAATATAGTCAGTAATATTGTAATAATTATGTATGATGTCAGAAGGATACTAGACTTAGAATGATCACTTGGCAAGTTATATAAATGTCTAATCACTATCTTGTACACCTGAAACTAAAATAATATTGTATGTCAACTGTAATTGAAAAATAATAAAATTTTAAAAAGTAACCAGGAAAATGAAGAAAGAGAAGCCATCTTTTTGGGGGACAAAGATGTCAAGCTTTCATGTTAGTGTCGGCTGTGCCTCTGTAGGCTGATGGTTGCCAGGGCAACAGTGGAGCCAAGTCATTGCATTTGTGTAGCTTTCCATTGATAATCACTAATGCGAACAAGGGTTGGCTTACACTTTACACCTGCCTGGCTTGTAAGTCTACCTTAATTGGATATGCCAAGATTGAGGGAAAAACTAATCTCCCTTTCAAGACAACCGACAGGGAGATGAAGTGTTGTTTGGACCTTTATTGTTACAATTTTGCTTGACCAAATTACTATGAACTGTCTTCTCTCAATGCATAGCCTGCTTTTGTTGACAGAACCCTAGTGTTTATCCTCCAAGGGTAGTATAATGAGTCAGGGGAAATTTTGATGAAATGTTTGAAGCAGTTTTTTTTTGAAATTTGCCTGTTTTTTTCAGGTGCAGTGAGGAGAGATGTGGTGTTGAGGAGGAAATGGAGGTTATGAGGAATTAAAGAGAAGTAAAAGGAAACTGACTACCTACTATGTGTAAGACAGTGTTGGCCTTTCTAATAATATACTGGTCTTGATCTTTCCAACATCCCTATGAGGCAGATGTTAAAGTCTCTAGGCTGGAAATGAGAAAACTGGCTCTAACAGTGAATTCCTTTTTCTTAAGTCTCAGATTGAAATTAAGACATATTGTCAAAATTCAAAGTCAGATCTTCCTGGTGCTAAATCTATTTCCTTATCTATTTTTGGCTTCTAATGAGAATTTGAACAAGCCACTTTCTTTCATGATTCTCATTTTTGCTTTCTGATGGCTTCCTAAAGCAGTCCACCACCTCCTTGCACTGTCAGCTCCACTAATATTTAAATACATTTATTTTGGTTTAGAAAACATTTACTATAAGCCTACCAGGTTCTAGGCACAGTGTTAGGTGCTAAAACAATAAATGAATAACTTGCGCCACTATGTAATAGGAGCTTTCCATCTAGACTCTAGAATCTAGATGGAGAAATCACTAAGACAAAGATGCATTCAAGTCTGTTACAAAGCAAGAAGTCTGCATGTGTGCTCTTAAGCACAGAGGGGAAGAAGGCAGAGTTTTTTAGAGAAATAGAAACATCAAGAGTAGATGAATTTTACTGGGGAAAAGGGCCAGCAAAGGCCCAGAGGAATGAAATAGTGTGCTGGGGGTGGAAAATTGTAGACCAGTATTTTGAGAGCAACAGGTGACACTGGAGATACTGGAGAAGGTGACAATGGAGAAGGGGACTTGTGAGGCATGGCAAGGAGCATGGACCTTGAGATGGCGGAGACTGGTCTTCTTTGTGGTGGTGAATCTCTAATTATATCCTTAGGCAGAAAACTTCTGGAAAGGGCCAGAGAATAAATATTTTAGGCTTTACAGACTGTATATAGTCTCTACCATGTATTCTTCCTCTTCTTTCTTTTTTTTTTTCTTTTTTACAGTCTTTTAATAATGTAAAATACTTTCTTCACTTGTAGGTGTCCAAAAACGAGCTGCAGGCCATATTTTGCCCACAGGCCATAGTTTGCTAAATTCTGCTTTATGGCATGATATCTAATTTATCAAAACCCTGGTCAGTGATCTTTGGTTTGTCCATTTTTCTCTTAAAATTTAATGCTTAGTTATTGTCTCATTTAATATGCTCGACAATCTATTTATAAGTTATAAAGGCTTAATAATTTTTTTAATTGAGTAAATCCCAGAGACAAGCAGGAACACTTTAAAATTATCCATCTCCCATTTACCACTAGAGATTTGTTAAAATTTTGAAAGGTAAAATGGTAAGACTTTTATTTTTTGACATAATTTAGCCCTTCTATATTTAAATTTTATTGTGCATAAGAGTTGTCTAACAAAGTTATATATACCCCCAGACCATGCATGCTGTACCTTATGTGTAGAATAAGGAATTTTCAAAGTTGGTTTTGGCTATGTAAAATGTTTCACCTATGTGCTGACTTTAGAAGGAAATTTTCTTCCAATAAGGTGTGCATGATATAGTGGGACAGTAAGTTCCCTGGCTCAGACCCTAAATCTCTAAAATACAATTCATACTAAATTAGTCAAGGATATTTTTTATTGTTTATTTGTTTGTTTTAAAAACTGAGTCACATGTTAAGCTTGTGATCAGCAAAACACTTAAGCATGTTTTCACTCTCACCATGGCCAAACCATATTTCCTACATTGTTCTATACAAGCAAGAATGTGTCGTTGTTGTTATTGCTATTGTTTATTTCTAATTTAAATGCAAATTTTTTTTATGCTTACTCCTGTTCCATTTCACCCCCTTAATTTTAACTCCCCAAACTGTTGAGGTTATCTTGAATCTTGGTTTTACTTTTTATCACATTATCTGTCCTTCCTAATTTCACAGAATCTTAGCGTTGGATAGTCCTTGAAGTTCTTTCCATTGAAGGTTGAGTTGGCACTACAGGTCCCTATTATTTAGCCATCCACTCTCTGCATGTGCATTTCTAGTGATGCGGGATAGGCCTGGGAATCAATACCTCCCACTGAATTATTGAACAGATCTAATTGCTTAAAAATGCAGTAATTGAAAGGAGCAAAGACATGTTGACTATCAGCAATTTGTCTACATAATCTTATTTTTCAAACAACCAACTAAATTAAGGATTATTTTATCAACTTTACGGATGAGAAAATTGAGAATTAGAGAATCTTAGTGTATTCGTTGCTCTAGCTGGAAAGAAATGGAGGTAAATTTCAATGCCTCTCTAACTTGTAAGTCCAGTTATGGTTCCCAGATTCCACAGGTGTCTCATTATAACTAAAGAACTTCTCTAATGTTGAACCAAAGTTCCTTCCTTTTATGCTATGTTCTTTATGCCCTCTGGAATAACACAAAACAAATTGATTCCCTCTGCCCTGCCTTGGTTGTTGGAGGGCATTATTCAAGTCATGTAATGTAGCAGCTGACAGACTCTCATGAGGAAGAAGCGGACTTGTAGGGTAGCTCAGCATAGAGCTTTGGACACAAGTTTTAGCACAAGATAAATCTGGATTTTAATCCCAGCTCTTTTACTTATTTACTCTGTAACCATGGTCAATTCATATCAGTTCTCTAACCCTTGTTTTCTTCAGTGTAAATAAACAACATCAATCAAAACATGTTTAAAAGAGGTCTTACCTCCTAGTGGGATTGTTAGGATTAACAAGGTGATGCCGGTGAGAGCTCAACACAATGCATTGTGGAGAGTGTTACATAATCACTAGCTGCCAATATCATTCTTGAGTATTCTGTTTTCCACAATTAATAATGTATTTATTTGTCTTTGTCCCACAAGGCAGTATTCTGTTGTTTAACATGTAACTGTGTCTCTTTTTTTCATTACTGATGAAAGCACTGAATAATAATAGTTTATACTTTTCTGCTTTCTAAGTGCCAAGGAGTTTAAGCTCATCACACCTATTATCTCAGTTCAATCTCATAATATCCTTGTAAGGTAAATACTATAATTATCATATCCATTTTACAGATAAGTAAACTGAATCTCAAAAGGTTATGGAATTTTCTCAGTGTCACACAGGTAGACAGTAGTAGAGCTGAGATTCAAACCAAGGCAAGCTGGCTTCAGCTGTCATTATCTAACTTTTATGCTAAGCTGCCCCATAGAGCAACCTTGGGTCATGGGAACCAAGAGCTGAGATTTCATTACAGACTTTCATTCTAAATGATGCTTCGCATTATTTCCTCTTATTTTTTATCTTTCCCCAAATCCCCAGTACTCTGTGTTTTCCATGACTGTCTTGTTTCCCTCAAGAGTGCTAAGTTAATTCTTACTAATTTGAACAGTTTGTCTTCTTTGAGCCTGTTTCCCCGTATATAAAATGGGGATAGAAATACATATTCAATACTGCTGCTATGAAGACTAAATGTAATAATTCAAACAAAGTATCCAGATCAGTGTCTGGCACATCTGAATATGTTTCTGTTCCTTTTGCTCACTGCTTACCAGCATTCACATTAAAAGAGAATGATTGGGCAGGATACTTAATTTATTACTTTACTCAGCAACTAGTTATAAACTGCCTACTAAGCGCACGGTTTTGTTTCTGCATTGGATAAATTAGAAAAAAAAAAAAGGCTATACCCTGCCTTGGTTGTTGGAGGGCATTATTCAAGTCATGTAATGTAGCAGCTGACAGACTCTCATGAGGAAGAAGCGGACTTGTAGGGTAGCTCAGCATAGAGCTTTGGACACAAGTTTTAGCACAAGATAAATCTGGATTTTAATCCCAGCTCTTTTACTTATTTACTCTGTAACCATGGTCAATTCATATCAGTTCTCTAACCCTTGTTTTCTTCAGTGTAAATAAACAACATCAATCAAAACATGTTTAAAAGAGGTCTTACCTCCTAGTGGGATTGTTAGGATTAACAAGGTGATGCCGGTGAGAGCTCAACACAATGCATTGTGGAGAGTGTTACATAATCACTAGCTGCCAATATCATTCTTGAGTATTCTGTTTTCCACAATTAATAATGTATTTATTTGTCTTTGTCCCACAAGGCAGTATTCTGTTGTTTAACATGTAACTGTGTCTCTTTTTTTCATTACTGATGAAAGCACTGAATAATAATAGTTTATACTTTTCTGCTTTCTAAGTGCCAAGGAGTTTAAGCTCATCACACCTATTATCTCAGTTCAATCTCATAATATCCTTGTAAGGTAAATACTATAATTATCATATCCATTTTACAGATAAGTAAACTGAATCTCAAAAGGTTATGGAATTTTCTCAGTGTCACACAGGTAGACAGTAGTAGAGCTGAGATTCAAACCAAGGCAAGCTGGCTTCAGCTGTCATTATCTAACTTTTATGCTAAGCTGCCCCATAGAGCAACCTTGGGTCATGGGAACCAAGAGCTGAGATTTCATTACAGACTTTCATTCTAAATGATGCTTCGCATTATTTCCTCTTATTTTTTATCTTTCCCCAAATCCCCAGTACTCTGTGTTTTCCATGACTGTCTTGTTTCCCTCAAGAGTGCTAAGTTAATTCTTACTAATTTGAACAGTTTGTCTTCTTTGAGCCTGTTTCCCCGTATATAAAATGGGGATAGAAATACATATTCAATACTGCTGCTATGAAGACTAAATGTAATAATTCAAACAAAGTATCCAGATCAGTGTCTGGCACATCTGAATATGTTTCTGTTCCTTTTGCTCACTGCTTACCAGCATTCACATTAAAAGAGAATGATTGGGCAGGATACTTAATTTATTACTTTACTCAGCAACTAGTTATAAACTGCCTACTAAGCGCACGGTTTTGTTTCTGCATTGGATAAATTAGAAAAAAAAAAAAGGCTATAACATTTTATAAATTGTAAGAAGGAAACAAATGTTGTATAGTTGGTGCCCAGAAGGCCAGGTAGGGCTCCCAAGACTGAGAGGAATTTGATCTGAGTGCTGAAGAATGAATAGGAATTACTTAAACAGCAGGAGAAAAAAGAAGGCCTTCTAGACAGTCAACTGGTAATAGTAATAGGAAAAGTGTAATGAATACAAATAATGACTTGTTTACCCAGCTTGTTGGTCTGCCATCTCCAGAAAATTGTACCTCCCCTTGCTTCCCTTCTTCCCTTTTCCTAATTTTTGTGTAATATACAAGCAACATAATGAAAATAAAGAAATTAAAACAAATGGATCTGAAAAAACACCAATTTAATGCATTGAGTGCTTTGCTTTTTCTTTATTTTCTAATCATTAATAATATAATTCTATCAAATTTTATCTTTTTATTAACCATTATTGCTAAAAATTCAATGTTTTTATTTTTGAAGTTCACTATTGCTCATTTGTTTTCAATGACTATTACATTTATATATTGTTCTATATATTTAAACTTTAAAAAATTCCAAGGCTAATTGTCTTGAGAGACATATCATAAAGTTGCCAAGCACACAGACTTTGAATAAAATACCTGATAATTTATTTAAATTCTACCTAGGTTATTTTTATTGTTGTTGTTATTTGTCTCTAAAATGGAAATTAATAGTTAATGTTATGTGTTTGCTGTCATGAAAATTAAATGGGTCGAATATGAAGCATTGAGCCCAGTTATAAGCCATTAATGATGGTGACAATGATTAATATATAATGCCCATTTACTTTACATAAATGTAAATATATATCTATAAATATATCAGATTGATTTGGATTTTAGCCAGGAGAAACATTACTCATTTCCTTTTTTACTCCAAATTTATTATGTCTATATTTAATAAAAATCTTCTAGAATTGCAGTGTTATCAGATGCAATTCATTCATTCATTTGTTCAATTTGCTGAATGTCCACTTTTTTCTGAACACTGTCTTAGGCTTCTAAGAACTCATGATCTGGCAGGGAAACAAATAAATAAGCATATGATGACAATGCAATGTGATGATGGCTATCTACCAACAAGGGCTGCCATGGGCTCTGTAGGACTCGGAACCTAACACCTCACTATAGCCCACTGAATGATATGGCCCCAGTCCATTCTTCCAGCCTCTTCCACTAATTCCTATCCCATTCTCTACCCCACCCCCACTCCATCTTAATTCTCCCCGACTACACATGCTTTCTTCTGGTTCACATTCTCTAGTTTTGTCTCAGGATCTGTGCATGTGTTCCTCCTCTGCCAGGAAGCCCTCCCCAACTCTTCACATGTTGCCTCCTTCTCATTGTCAGTTTCAGTTTCATTTCTTCAGAGTGCCCTTGTACTATCCATTGACCCTCCTCTATTTTCTCCATTCTAGCATCTTAATCATTCCTTCTTAGAACATATCAAGTGTACAATCGTATACCACCCCCTTAGGCTGTGAGCTTCATGCAGAGATTATGCCCATGTTCATCCCTGTTCACATAACATCTAGCAAAGTGGAGTGTAGAAAGGGCTTTGTAAAATATGTGTTCAGTTGATAAAACTCAGGGAAGATGATAGTTATGTGGATTGAACCTCACCAGTTCACCAAGGAGACAGAAATCAACACTGGTTGAATATCATGATTTGGAGGCAAGCATACAAATTTAGGACATATTCAGATTTGGCTTCAAATCTCATCTTGCTACATACCAGCTATATTAACATAAAATCATCTCAGTTTTATGATCTGTATCATCTTCATCCATGAAATAGGGAGAAGAGCACTTGATCGTGAGGTTGCTATGAGGAGGAGACCTAAAGTATCCAAAGCATGCAGGTAAATAAAAATAAATAGCATTATTATGTGTATTTTCAGATATGATGAGGAAGGTCATGAATTGCATGAAGTGGAAATGTTTCTACACAGTCGATCCTCATCTCAGTCAGAGAGTAAAAGATAGAGGTCTGATAGGAAGCACTAAGCTGCTGTGAGAAAAATTAAATTATTGCAAACTCTTTGGAAGTACAAATTGCCTACAGCAAGTTTTTGAAGGTCAAAGATTTACAGTTTCTTTTTCACAGCAACGAAAGAATATAAAAATAATCTGTATCTTAGTCTGAATGTTATAAATATAGTAGCTCATTTAGCCCAACACCTCATGAAATATGGTTTCTCTGGATCTACAGATGAGGAGACAGATACAGCAATGTTAAGAAACTTACTCAAGATCACAGAACTAGTAAGTAACAAAGCTGAGACTTCAAGCCAAGCAGCATGGCATCACAGTCCACATTTTTAACCAGTGAACTTTACTGCTTGTATATGGTAGAAAGCCCTGTAGAATTTGAAGTTACATATATGAATTTAGAGCCATACTCCACCACTTAATAATGGCAGGTCTTCAACAAAGTAATTAATATTCCTGAGCCTATGTTTCCTCATTTAAAAAATAGAAACACAGGTTTTGGAGAGACAAGGCAGAGTGAGAGATATCCCCAGACCTCTCTTCTTGAAACAACAATAAGCTGAACATCTAAAACTCAACAAAAACCACCCAAACTGCACACCAGCACGTCTGAGCATGGGATCTGCACATAAGAGCTACCACAGGTCAGAACCCTGGGTGTAGGGCGGTGTACTTGGAGAAAAAAAGAAGCTGCCTCTTGCAGCCGGAGCTCTTTGTAGGAGGAGGGAGAGGAGAGAAGGTGTAGCAAATTCCCCGAAAAGCCCTACCTGGAAGTGCTGTAAGCTCTACATGGTCGGTGGCAGGGCCCAGTCATCTGGGCAGAGAGCAGAGAAGAGGGATGGCAGAGAAACAACAGTTGAGTTTTACCAGCTGCAGTTGCAAAACCAAGACTGAGATGCAGCCCACAGCCCCCAACCCAGAGGCCCCCTCCTCCCATACCCTCCGAGATCAAACACTGCAAAAATGCAGGAGAATCTGAGCAAACACTACCAAAACTGTTGCTGTTGCTAGCACTGACAGGGACTGAAACTGAGAGTAGCCAGCATGATTGAATAGCTACAAGAAAATAAAAAGACATTATCAAGGCTTTATATAAAGCAGTGATCCAAGAGGCTTAGATGCCACCTACTGGAAACCAAAATAAAAGATGTTCAGCCTTCTTTGCAACAGGTTTAAAAAATAGAAACACAGGTTTTGGAGAGACAAGGCAGAGTGAGAGATATCCCCAGACCTCTCTTCTTGAAACAACAATAAGCTGAACATCTAAAACTCAACAAAAACCACCCAAACTGCACACCAGCACGTCTGAGCATGGGATCTGCACATAAGAGCTACCACAGGTCAGAACCCTGGGTGTAGGGCGGTGTACTTGGAGAAAAAAAGAAGCTGCCTCTTGCAGCCGGAGCTCTTTGTAGGAGGAGGGAGAGGAGAGAAGGTGTAGCAAATTCCCCGAAAAGCCCTACCTGGAAGTGCTGTAAGCTCTACATGGTCGGTGGCAGGGCCCAGTCATCTGGGCAGAGAGCAGAGAAGAGGGATGGCAGAGAAACAACAGTTGAGTTTTACCAGCTGCAGTTGCAAAACCAAGACTGAGATGCAGCCCACAGCCCCCAACCCAGAGGCCCCCTCCTCCCATACCCTCCGAGATCAAACACTGCAAAAATGCAGGAGAATCTGAGCAAACACTACCAAAACTGTTGCTGTTGCTAGCACTGACAGGGACTGAAACTGAGAGTAGCCAGCATGATTGAATAGCTACAAGAAAATAAAAAGACATTATCAAGGCTTTATATAAAGCAGTGATCCAAGAGGCTTAGATGCCACCTACTGGAAACCAAAATAAAAGATGTTCAGCCTTCTTTGCAACAGGCTAAGGAGAGACCTTTATATAATAAATCTTTCTGGACAAAAAGCCGAATATATTTCCATTAATGCCCAGAAAGAGAAATAGTCCATAAAACACCATGAACAACCAAAGTGACAAGGCATCTTAGAAAGAAAGTGAAAAATCTCCAGGAAATAAGTTACAGACATAGAAATATGCAACTTAAATGACAGAGAATTCAGGACAGTATTTCTGAAAAAACTCAGTGAGTTCCAAAGCAAGTCATATCAATAATTTCAAGAGTTGAAAAAAAACACAACTAGATGAGCATAGCAAGGAGATTGAAACCCTCAGAAAGAACAGAATAGGTCTTCTGGAAATAAACAAAACAAGAACTCCAAAACATACATTGTAAAAGTTGAAAAATGAATGCGCAAGCTTGAGATACAGAGTTGACCAAATGGATGAAAGGATCAGAGATATTAAAGACAGAGATCTACAGATAAATCAGAAGGAAGAAGAGAGAAACTGAAGAATGAAAAATAATGAAAGAGAAATACAAGAACTAGCTAATATCGTCAGGAGAGGAATCTTAAGAATAATGGGCATTCTCGAAGGGGAGGAAAAGGAGCAGGGATTAGAAAGCATTTTCAGACAAATAACTTATGAGAATTTCCCAAATCTAGAGAATGAGCTGGAGCTTGGAATTCAAGAAGTCAGCAGAACACCCAATTATCTCAACCCAAAAAGGCCTTCACCAAGACACATTGTATTAAAATTATCAAAAATCAGTGACATAAAGACAAAATTTTCAGGGTAACCAGGGAGAAGACGGAATTTATAAAGGAAAACCCATTAGATTATCATTGGACTTCTCAGCACAGATGTTACAAGCCAGAAAAAAGTGGAATCCAATATTCAACTATTGAGTGAAAGGAACTACCAGCCTAAAATAATGTATCCAGCTAAGCTCTCCTTTAGATATGAAGGGGAAATTAAGGCCTTTCCAGACATACAAAAATTGAGGGAATTCTCCAGTACAAGGCTTGCACTACAGGAAATACTAAAAGGATTCAGTTCGCCTAAAACAAAATGACAAAAAAAAACCAAACAAACCCATAATTAGGAAAAAGGTGACTATCAGGCAAATAGAAGCAAGGAGTGCAACCCTTACGAAGAGCAGGGCATTATAAGCTTAAATAATAAGAAGGGAATTGCCAGATAGTAATGGACATTCAGCATACTGAGATAACAATGACTGAAAAGAGATGTATTCAAAGATCCAAATTCACAAAGAGGAATGGAGATAAGGCACATACACATACATACATATATATATCTCCTTTACATATTCGTAATGGTAACCACACATCAAAGATTCAGAACTGAAGCATATAACATAAAACAAGAAGAACCAGAAGTAAAACCCACAAAAGCCAACCAAAATAATGAAAACAGAAACACAAGGACAAGGAAGCAATGGAAACACCAAGCTACCAGAAAGCAAAAGATAAAATAGCTATAAGAAGACCTCATACTTCAGTAATCACCCTAAATCCAAATGGACTGAACTCATCAATAAAAAGGCACAGATTTGCAGAATGGATCAAAAAACAGAACCCAACCATATGCTGCCTCCAGGAGACACATCTCAGCTCCGAAGACA
>NW_006494614.1:50458639-50472260 GCF_000325575.1 Pteropus alecto | reverse complement strand
TTTGTAGTATATTTTTGGATACGTATCGTTGGGAAACAAAAGAGAAAACAAACAAATAGAACTACATCAAACTAAAAAGATTTTGCAGAGCAAAGGAAACCATCAACAAAACAAAAAGACAATGTACTGAATGGGAGAAGATATTTGCCAATGACACATCCACTAAAGGGTTAATATCCAAAATATATAAGGAACTTAAACACCAAAGAAACAAACAATCTGATTTAAAAATGGGCAGAGGTCCTGAAAAGACTTTTCTCCAAAGAGGACATACAGATGGCCAGTAGACACATGAAAAGATGCTCAACATCAAAAATCATCAGGGAAATGCAAATTAAAACCACAATGAAATATCACCTCACACCTGTCAGAATGGCTATCGCCAATAAATCAATAAACAAGTGTTAGTGAGGATGTGGAAAAAAGGAATATTGTGCACTGTTGGTGGGATTACAAGTTGGTGTAGCCACTATGGAAAAAAATATGGAGGTTCCTCAAAAAATTAAGAATTGATCTACCATATGATCCAGCAATCCCTCTACTGAGTAATTACCCCAAAAACTTGAAAACTCATATTCGAAAAGATATTTGCACACCGATAGTCATAGCAGCATTATTCACAGTGGCCAGGACATGGAAGCATCCAAAGTGTCCTACAACAGGTGATTGGCTAAAGAAGCTGTGGTACATATATACAATGGAATGTTACTCAGCCATTAGATGAGATGAAATACTGCCATTTGTGACAACATGGATGGACCTTGAAATAATCATGCTAAGTGAAAAAAGCCAGACAGAAAAAGCTGAAAATCACATGATATCACTTATAAGGGAGATATAAACCTAAAATCAACAAATGAGCAAGACAAAGAATCTGAGACTCATGGACATGAACTATAGACTAGTGGTTACAAGAGGGTAGGGGTTGGGGAGGAGCGGGGAGGTAGATGGGGCAAAGGGGGTCATATGTGGTGCATGATATCACTTATAAGTGGGATATAAACCTAAAATCAACAAATGAGCAAGACAAAGAATCTGAGACTCATGGACATGAACTATAGACTAGTGGTTACAAGAGGGTAGGGGTTGGGGAGGAGCGGGGAGGTAGATGGGGCAAAGGGGGTCAAATATGTGGTGACAGAAAGAAATCTAACTATGGGAGGTGAACACAGTATAAATATATATATGCCTTACTCTTAAAGTGTCCAGCTAAAACTTATTGGATTTCATTAACCAATGTCACCATAAAAAATAATTTTTTAAAAAAAACCTCCTTTTTTGTTACAGGAGATTAAGGGGCAGCTACTCTTTGAAAAAAAATAAAAATAAAAAAATATAAAAGATAGGAAGACAATGTTACCTATTTGAAGGGGGTTGTGACATTTAAATAAGCCAATGTATATAGTTGATAGATGCCAGCTTTGTAGCTGGTGCTCAAAAGAAAGTGCTAATGTGACAACTCATAGTTGTGCTAAAATCCACCCGTGAGTCTTGACATGGTTGAGATTTTACAAACCTTGATGGCTTTTAATTGAGAAATATGCATCCATGACAGGTAATCAATATGCTCATTTGGCAGCCAGGTTCCAGATGAAAAAAGCTAAATGACGATGCAATTAGAATATACAAACAAATCCCCCTGCAAAAGCCAAATAGTCTTGACTGCCCTCTCCATCCTAATTGTGTCACTGAGTTTGGAATGCATCTGGAAGACATTTTTCTTGGTAAATCTGGACCCAGCAAAATAAATGGGGTTTCTTTCTCTCATCAGCTGTTAGCTTTACCTGCTTTCTCCTTGAAGCTCAGATTTCCTCCACCCAAAGTAGACAGCACGTCAGCATGTAGGCCTGACTCCTTAAGTGTGAAGGACATACTGCATACCTCATTGGCAAACATTGTCCTCTGAAATTCACTTTGTCATTTCTTTCCTAGTTGTCAGATGGAATGACAATAGCTGGCAATCTTAGTGGGGAAAAAGTTCAGAAGGCAGCTTCTCTACAGTCTCTGGCAAATCTTTCTTTAAAAAAAAAATCCTTTTCTCCTTTATTGGAGTGTTTGAATTACTAAACAACAAGGCTATTGTTGCAGTCACCCCCACACTAAACTTATCTAACTTTCTCTTGCAGTATTCATGAGTGCAGTTTATTAACTTGAAAATGCATCATAACTGCCATACATGCCAGTGAGCATAATAAATTGCAACCTCAAGCAATATTTTAGTTGCTCTTGGTTAAAATCCTAGATCCTCTACTTATCAGCTCTGTTTCTTAGGCAAGTATTGTTAGTCCTAGTACCTCAATTTTTTTTTTTATTTGTTAAAAGAAGATAATTATAGTAACTGGCATTTGGTTTGATGGGAAGACTAAGTGAGATAACAAAGTTTCGACATCACTGCTAGCACATAATAAGCTCATAATGCATACTAGCTCTTGTTATTATTGCCATCCTAAATTTTGAGTCAAATATCAGAAGTAAGACTAATGCAGATCAATTAATTTCTCTATACGGTACTTCCTGGTAGGCTTGGATATCGCAAAGAAAATGAGCACTAGACAGATAAACTTGAGTTTAAAGTTTAGTTCTACCACTTCTCTGTCACTTTGGGTAAGTTACCTATCCCTTTTGAACATCGGTATCCTTATTTGTAAGCTCTTTAAATGGTGAATGTAAATATAAATATCTTCTCCCAGACGTTTCGAATTTTAGCTTAAGCTAAAGCAAATTTATATGTTAGAGTCCACAACTGTTATGTATCCATGAAGATATTGACACTAGCATGATCTAATGTAGCCAGTCATAAGACCAGGAAACTGGAAAGGACCTCCCTGTATCATCTTGTCCAATGCACGCATTTTACGGAGAAAAAAAAAAAAAAACAAGGTTCAAAGAAGTTAAGTGACTCATCTGAAATGACACAACTAGTAAAAAGCTGCTTTCAAAAGGGGAACTCAGTTATATAGTAATCAACATTCTGTACTAGCCTGTCAAAGCAAAACAGAACAAAATAAGCAAAACAGTAAATTCAAATTGAAAATAAAGGTTGGAGGAAAGGAAGAGAAGGAAAGGAGCACAGGAGAGAGAAGAGAGGGAGAGAAAATTGAGTGTGCGACGCAGTATGGCAAACACAACAATCCCATGGTGCTGAGTGTGGTAAAGCCAGTGTGATAGGATAGTGAATGACAAGGACAGGATTGAGGTAAGACCACATGAACTCAGATCGCAGTTCTACCACCTTGGAGCTGTGTAATCTGAAAAAAGGGACTTCTCCATGCCTCAGCTTTCTAATGTCACCTTCGCTGTATGGTTGTTGTGAGGGCAGAACAGATGATTGATATAAAATTATTACTGCAGGGCCTAACAAATAGGAAATATTTAATATTTAGCTGTTCTTATTATTAAATGTGAAGTTTTCTGTCATCTCTCTTTCTTCTTTCTCTCACTTTTAAAGCAGCTATTTTGAAGTGATTAAGGTATATTTTGTTTTGTGTTTTAGTCAGTGGAGCTAACACTGTAATAAAGTGTTGGAAGCAAAGACTTGGGGGAGGGGTCTGTGGAAGCAACAAACACTAATGCATCTATGGTACCTACTGTGTGTAAGGCGCTGTGGGAAGAGCTTGACCTTAGTGATAAATATCACAGGCCTATGGGGTAGGTGGGTAATATTGCTCTCATTTTACAGATGACGAAAATGAAATTGTGAGCAGATTAAGTTATTTAACCAAGGCATTTCCGACACAAAACCTTTCTTCTCCCTTCCAAGACATAGTCTCTGCCCACCAAGAATGCCCTGAATACAAGTTTGTTTTCAAAAGAACCAGCCAGTATTCCCAGAAATCTTTAGAAGAAAGATCCGAGAAAACCATCTGTTAGGCAAACTATTGCTATTAGCTGTCTTGTACCATTTCCGTGAAGATCTCTTGTTCATTTCCTATTCTCTTATTTTCTTATATAAATTATGAAATACCAGATTTTAAAGTAGGCAGTCTCTGAGTTTACATGTCTTCTGTGTTTTCTCATTCTCAGAATAAGCAATGGTGCTGTTCACAAGAAAGCTTGAGTTGCAGTGTTCTTCTTGGACATTGATGGAAATATCTAATTAAGGTAATATATATATATATATATATGTGTGTGTGTGTGTGTGTGTGTGTGTGTGTGTGTGTATGACTAATTTTTATTATACTTATTTTATATTCAAGTGTTTGTGGTTCGCAGAAATATGTTGGTGGGCAAGGAATAAAGGGAAGAGCAATAACTGTGGTGTTAGTTTCTTTTTGCTTTTGTCTTGAACAAAATTCCGTGGATTAGAAAGTGGAATTTTCAACAGACTTCTTTCAGAAGGGTCTATCACATTTGGTAAAGGTGACTGAAACTAAATGTGCAAATCTCTTTGGCTTGATAGAATCAGTTTTCTTCCTTGTGAAGCATTGTTTTTAAACTTTTGAGAAGTCCAAAGAGGAGGACTGAGTGTTTATTTGTAGTGCAAAGGGAAGTCCTGACACTTACAAAATTCTTACAGATGATTCTCTCTGTTTCAGCTGACGAAAATAGATTATAATGAAACACAGGAGGGGCTATTTTAAGTAAACTTAGGTAAATTGTTCAGTGTATGGGAGGAAAAACTCCCCACCCCCGCTCTTTTAGCTTTAGTGCCCAGAATTTACAAAGTAACTGATAAAATACAGATTAATAGGAGAAAAAAGCTTATTTACACATGCAGTGAGCACATAGATGAGCATGCTTGGTGGTAAGTAATTCAAAGTAGTGGTTCAGTTTGGAGGTTTCTATACCTAACTTAGTAGAACCAGAGAATGGAGAAAAGTTACCTATGAGAAGAACAAATAAGTTTCTTTAGAAAAGAAAAATGATTTTTTTCAGGAGAACAAATGGGAGATAAGAAAGTTTGTGATAATGTTTATCTATACAGGCATGAGTGATCTTTCCACTTTCTTCAGAGCCATTAAACTCCCCAGGAGAGAGGATTTATGATAGATTTACTCTTGGTCTCTCTCCTGTGAGCAGGCCCACCTTGAAAAGGGGTTTTATGGTAGTCCTCATTTTTCAGAAGTTTCTAGTTTATTCTCTTTCTTCCCTTATTCTGTCAGATAAAGAAAGCTCTAAAAAGGCTTATTCCTGCATTTGTTCAATCTCAGATGTCTTCAGTTTAAATGATCTTTATGGTAACTCAGGAGTTCTATGTGGTTCCCCATATTGGCTAACAGAAGATATTTCTGCACTTGTGTGTGTGTGTGTGTGTGTGTGTGTGTGTGTGTGTGTGTGTGTGTGTGTTAACATTTTACAGTGTTACCTTTTTAGCTTAGAATGACTAGTATTTAGCAAGGCATATGTGAAAATACAATGTATTTTAACAGGAATTCATGAGGATTATTGAGTATTCTCTGCTTTTGCATATTTCAATTTTTGATTTAGACAACAGCTCTGAGAGAATTCCCAAGGAAACTGTGTGTTGTATCCCTGTGATGGTGACACCCTTTCAGGTCACAAAGAAGAAAGGGGTATTTAAGTTATACCAGCTGATGGGGAATTTTTTTTTTTTTGAAAGCACCTGGAAAAGTAGGGAAACAGAAGAAACCATCAAACAATAATACATACTCAGGCTTCAGTGAAGAACAAGAATGACATTCAGCATATAATGGTGACCCAGAGGTGTAGCCCAGACTGCTTCATCTTGCCATCCCTTTATAACTACTTAGAAAGACATATGACTGTAATCAGTCCTTCATACTTGTAACTCAGAGAGAGACAAGTCTTGTCTTCCACTCCCACTACTCCAGGTGCCCCTGCTTCTGTCTGTTTTAGGGCTTCTGTGCCATGCTAAAGTGTACCAAACATCATGTTCCCAATGTAGAAGGATCACATTGAGTTGGTTTGTCACTATCCATATAGGACATTCCAGTGGGAAAAGTCTCTGTGAAACATTCTCTAGGTCCATGGACTTGCTTAAGTCTAGCACGCAGCAGTTTGTCAATAACTGTCATGCAAATACATGAGTTGTGGCCAGAGCAACAAGTCTTTGTGGCTCAAAAAAGACAAAGTGGAAGAAACAGTCTTTACCTCTTTCCCAGGAAGGGGCTGTGGGAATATCAGGCACTTGTAGAAGAACTCCCATTTTTTAAGATGTTGAGTTTCTGGTCTGATCAGACTATTGATTTGGTGATTCCCCATGCATTGCAATGTTTTTTAGAAATACAAGAAGAGCAGAATTTCCTTGGTTCATATGTGAGGATATGACTGAAACTTGTTTGGACCAGTCCTACAGAAAATCTTCCATTTGAAAAGGAAAACACAGACTTGGACCATAAAGAATAAAAGGCAAACTACAACTCTATGTTATAAGGAGCAATATAAGGGATAACCTCAGGAAAGGGAGAGGCACTTAGGAAGGAACCAAAAAGAGATACAGGAGAGGAAAAAAGTACAGGGAATAAGATATAAATGTTCCCATACTTTCCTATAAGGTCTAGCCTCCAGAAGACTCTGGGGTTCTCTGGGGAAGCATGGAAGGAACAATGAGACGTGCTTTCCTACAACTCAGAAGTTCAGAGTCTGAGAACTGCCAATGAAAGGAACTTCGGTGAGACCCCTAATCCATCCACCCCCAAAGGATCAGAGAACAGACCAAGATAGGACAGACCTGTGTGGGAAACACTAGAGAGAGTCAGGAACTTAATGAGTTCCTAGAACAAAATTGTCCCGATCTCCCTCCTCTTCCTCTACCCAACCTTCTAATGACTTGGGGCAATCTAAGACAACGAATAATGCTGTTTCTCTACTTGTTCTAAAATATTCTTCTGTAAAAACAAAATAATATCAGACTTTTTCTTTTACAGAAAAAAAAATAAGTTAATGGATAAAATTTTCTTACTTTGAAGCTTCACTTTCCCTGTTTTCTCTTGAACTTTTGGGACCTGCTGTTATTTGGCCTTCCATGTGCACCTGCCAATGACCAAATTAATGAAAAAGTTTCAAACGATGTTAAGGGGAAGACTCAGAAATAGGCGATCATGCTTAGGTCATGATGTATTTTTTTATAGATTTGAATTGCCCTGCTCTGGTTTTCTGTTGCATTTATACATAGCAATCTAGTCAAATTTTCTGCTCATAAAAGTCATACCTAATTCAGATACTGGAATTAACTGTTTTTTGTTTGTCTGTTTGTTTGTTTTTGTTTTTGTTTTTTGTTTTTTGTACTGGAGCTGTGCGGCTATCATGGTGTTCTGTGACTCCCAGGTGTTCTTCCACCTGGAAAATGTACAGAACCACTGTTCAGAGTTATAGTTTCAGTACACAACTCCCACATGTGAATAGAATATTTGTTATTGTTGATTATATTTCCGAGAACCTCTTTCTACAGCAGTTCATCACGAGTTCTCACATGCAAGAGGATATATTTGCCCAGTTTTAGTAGGCAAAGGGTTGAGGCTTGCAATGTGATAGCCAATAGGTAACCCAGGTCCACTGAGATGCATGGGAAAGTCAAGGAAATTTCAACTCAATGAGTTGTCCAGAATGTTCAGGAGATGAGTCCCCTGTCTGGGAAGCTATCCCAGAAGGATCTGTTACTGCCTTTATAAAACGGAGGCTAAAAACACTTCATGACCGGTTGACTAAGCCTAGATGAGGAACTAGGGAGTTGATCAAAAACATTTATTGAGTGCCTGCTGTGCACCTTAGTAATAGGTTCGACTGAGAAGGAATGTCTCTAGGCTGATCTTTTGAATCAGAAGAGCCAGTTTATGGAATAAAGGACCCAAGCTAAGAATCATGTCAAGAAGCCTGCAAATTAATGGACTTGGATGAGTTCAGCACAGAGATCTGGATGGTAAAATCCATCTCTGGATTCAGGGAGCCAACTTGCCTGGAAAGTTAATACCAGAAATCAGGTTTCCAAACAGCTGGCTAGAGAGAGTAATTTTATGTGGATAGCCAAACCATGGGGCTCCAAGCCAAAGTCCTTGAGAGAGGGCTAGGCATTAAACAATGTAAACCAAATGTAAACTCTAAGTCTGAAGGACAAGACTTCCCTTTAGAAGGCAGAAAGAGGAGGTATTTATGGAGCATTAACCATTTAAGTGTTTAAATATTATACACTTTAATATTTAAACATATTGACTCCATCTTGCAGATGAGAAAAGTGAGGGATAGAGAGTTTAGGTAATTTTCCCAAGGTCATACAGCTAGGATTTGAACTCAGGTAATATGTCTCCAAAACCCATTTTCCCAATGGCCACACTGCATTGCCTATACAAGTTCAAAGGAACTAGTTTGGATCTGGCCTTGAACAAATGAGGAGAATCCAAGATGAATCACCTAAATAAAATCAAGTCTTTAGTTTGCTGCTGTAATCCTGTATGTATGGTCAGTGTGTGTCAGGCAGTCTTGATATTAGAGCAAGACCACAGAGAGATCTGGGTGAATCATCCAGCAGTTAGAAATTCTCTGGCAATGACCTGTTGCAAATTTAGAGCTTATCACAGTTCTGAGTGTATGTGTAGTGTGAGGTGTTCTCTCTGAAGCTGCTTTCCTCGTTTGCATTTCCTGCCACTGGAATGTGTTTCAGGCAGTATGTCTGTAGTTCAGTTCTAGCAGAAACATTCAAGGGTAGCATGTACTTGGTTCAGACAGAAGCTGAGCCTCATCAACATCAGGGTATTCACTGGCGCCGAGCTGAGGCCTGCCCCGTGGCCCCAATACTGACAAACAGGAGCCACGATTCAATCACCTCTGAGTTGGCGCCAGGTGTCCTCAACCTTCAATTGCATTTCCTGGCCTTGTCTGAACACATGGTTGGCTGAGATGACCCTCTCTCACCCTTATGAAGCAGAAGGCCTTGCAAATCTTTCTCTCTGGACTTGCTCTCAGGAGACCATCCAGCTCCTGAGATGCTATCTGCGAGTTTTTGCAAATCTTGATTTATAAGAAAAAATAGTATTATAAGCTGGTATTGCAGCTTATAAGCAAAGCTCTAAAATAAGACTAGGGAAATAAGGCTGATGTATCATTTCCTTTCTACCTAGCACCACTTTTGTAAATAAGGAACCAAATCACCCTTCCCTCCACTCTCCCGTGCAAGGCATCCCGCTTCCCCCCTCAGCACTTTAGCAAGCCACTTTTTTTACCCCAGAATTGTCAAGAAAGCACTGGCTGACAGGCTGTGTTATTGCTTTTGATCTCATTGGTCACATCGTGTAACATCTTAACTCCTAACCTAATCCGATGGATGCAGCTTGACAGGGTGTATTAAGGATGCTGGTTCAGCTCCCTGGAGCTGTGTGTAAGACCCCACCTCCCTGAAGGCTGCTGAAAACCTGAACAGTATTCAGAGCACTTCAGGGCATACTTCTTGGTCAAAATAGGTGCAAGGCCAGCAGTCTGTCCCTAACTGTAGGGCTCGGTCACTAAGAATATGGACATTCTTGACTTCTTATTTGAAGGTTCAAGATCTTGTCAGTATAAGGAAAAGTAATGTTTAGGGAGCTGAAGTTGTGGTGACCCTCAGGAGCACTTTAAATGCCTTTTCATATTCAATAAAATCAATTAAAATGCACGCTCGATAAAGAGAATGTCAATGGCATCTTACATTATCTTCATTTTAAAATAGGAGGATTGAACAACTCAGTTCTATGCACCACCTCTTCCTCAGGATAAACTTTTAGCTTGTGTATTGGTTTTACTTTGTTGTGGATGAGTGAAAAACTAAGAGAAATTTAGTTTTTCTGTGTCTGGTTCTTCATTTAGATATTCCTTATGCATAGCCCAGAATTGATTTGGCCTCCTGGGTCCCATATTTGTGACCAAGATGCAGGCTCAAAGTATGTGTTCTCAGCTCCGTTACACCCTCAGTGCCTTCCTCCTGCTCCTTGGAGGTACAAGGGGAGAAGTTTACATGTAATTATCTTTCTCTCTTTCAACATTTATTTGAAAAAGCCATCATTCTTGTTCTACCCTCAAATTAACTCTTTAACTATTTTATTTAGTTCAACTCTTAATTGTTCCCCAATAGCTCTAGCATCATAGAGATCTAACTTTTAGTTTTGTTTTTTGACATTTACTAGCTGTGAAATCTTGGACCAGTTACCTAATCACAGATGGCCTCAGTTCCATCATCTGTAAAATGGGGAAATATTACTTTAATTCAGTTGGGTGGTTGGAAGAATTAAATGGCAGAATGCATGCAAAGTACTTAGCACAATGTTAGACCCACAAGATATACTCAGAGCTAATCATTTTTAGGAGTCATGGTTGTAGCGATGACAAGTGTGGACTTTGGAATGAGATGCATCTAGATTTATTTTCCAGATCTACCACCTACTACCCTTAAGACCTTGAGCAAACTCATTTCCGTGAACCTTCCTTTCCTCATCTGTAACATGGGGATAGTAGTACAGTGAGCTATGCCAAAACAGGATAAGTGGGGCATAAAAATTCAATTGCATAAAGCAAGGAGTTACACTGATGAATTGACTGGGGTGAGCCTTTATGGTCTGCTGGCCAGAAGCTTGAGCAGTCCGTCTGGGCAATCTAAATCCATCTAGCTCCTGACTGTGATTTGGCGCCCTCTGGTGGTAGAAGTCCACTGCAGCTTAAGTATTAATGGAGGCTATTCTGTATCATGTAGCTAATGGGAATTTTCTTTATGTAGATGTGGCCAGTCTTGTCTCAGCCTGTTGGACCAGGAAAATACTGGAGATTAATAGGACCCATATTCAACCTCACTAATTCCCAAACAGGGTTAGCTGACATTTCACTGCCCAATCTCACCTCCATCTGCAGAATATAAAAAAATTTATTCAGCCACTCTGTCTATCTGAAAATTGAGTTGGCAGAGGATGAGAGCTAATTATCAATCATATTATATTAAGTTGTCTTACCATGGGAAATTTGTCATAGGAATTTATTGTATCTATCTTTAAATTTTTGTTAAGTTAAATGATATTAAACATTAGATGCATTCTCTCTATCTGTTTGGGCTGCTATGACAAAATATCATGGAATGGGTAGCATATAAACAACAGAAATTTATTTCTCACAGTTCTGAACGCTGGGAAGTCCAAGATCAGGATGCCAGTATATTCGGTTGAAGGCCATCTTACTGGGTTCATAGCTGGTACCTTTCCATTGTGTCTTCACATGATGGGGGATAGAGATCTCTCTGGACTCGATTTTTTAAGGCACTAATTCCTTTCACAAAGCCTCCAACTTCATTACTTAAAGTACCTCCCAAAGTCTCCATCTACTAATACCATCTTAGTTGGGGATTATTATTTCCACATATGAATTCTGGGGGACATAAACATTCAGATCATAGCATGGATTAGCACAGTTCTTGGCACATTCTTATTAAATCATAAGAAATGTTATTTATTTTTTAAATATTTTTTCAATTACAGTTGTATACAATATTGTATGAGTTTCAGGTATAAAACATAGTAGTGGATATTTATGTAACTTATGAAGTGATCACCCCGATAAATCTAGTACTCATGTAAAACCACACATCGACATAACAATATTATTGACTATATTCCTTATGCTATACTTTACATCCCCATGCCTATCAATTTGTGCTTTTTTAAATAATTTTTTTATTTTTTAATTGTAATTGGCATGTGACATTATAAACATAGTGATTAGACATTTATATAACTTACAAAGGGATCACCCTGATAAATCTAGTACCCATCTGACACCATACATAGTTATTACAATATTATTGACTATATCTCTTATGTTATACTTTTTACATCCCCATAACTGTTTTGTAACTACTAATTTGTACTTCTTAATCCCTTCCTATTTTTCACTCATCCTTCCAACGCCCTTCCCAACTGGCAGCCATCAAAATGTTTTCTGTATCTATGTATCTTCTGTTTTGTTTATTTTTCTTTCTTTAGATTCCACATGTAAGTGAAATCATATGGCATTTGTCTTTTTCTGACTTACTTCACTCAGCACAATACCCTCTAGGTCTATTCATGTCATTGCAGATGGCAAGATTTTGTTCTTTTTTGTGGCTAATATTCCGTTGTGTATATGTATCACTTCTTCTTTATTTATTCATCCATTGATGACACCCAGGAAACCTTCATGTCTTAACTATTGTAAAAAATGAACATATGGATTCACATGTCTCTTTGAAGTAGTGTTTTGGGTTTCTTCAGATAAATACTCAAAGTGGGATAACTGGGTCCTTCTGTGTCTCTTGTTATAGCCTTTATTTTAAGTCTATTTGTCTGGTTTAAGTATTGCTACTCCAGATCTTTTGTTTGTTTGTTTGTTTCCATTTTTACAAAATATATTTTTCCATCCCTTCTCCTTTAACCTGTGTGTGTCTTTTGTAGGCAGCATATGTAAGGGTCTTGTTTTCTTATCTATTCAGCCACCCTTTTTTCTTTTAATTGCAGCATTTAATCTATTTATATTTAAAGTAATTGCTAATAGATATGTAGTCACTGCCATTTCATTATTCATATTTTTTATCTTTTTCTTCTTAAAGAATTCTCTCCAACATTTCTTGTAATACTGGGTTGGTGGTGATGAATTCCGTTAGCTTTTTCTTGTCTGGCAAGCTCTTTATCTGTCCTTCAATTCTAAATGATAGCTTTTCTGGGTACAGTAAACTTGGTCATAGGTTCTTGCTTTTCACCACTTTGCCTATTTCATGCTAATCCCTCTGGCCTGCAAAGTTTCTATTGAGAAATCAGCTGATAGTCATGGGAGCTTCTATGTAGGTAACTAATTGCTTTTCTCTTGCTATTTTTAAGATTCTCTCTTTGTCTTTAAACTTTGCCATTTAAGTTATGATGTGTCTTGGTGTGAGCCTCTTTGGATTCATCTTGTTTGGAACTCTGAGCTTCCTGGGCTCATATGTCTGTTTCCTTCACCAGGCCAGGCCATCATTATTTCTTGAAGTAGATTTTCAATCCCTTGCTCTCTCTCTTCTCCTTCTGATACCCCTATGATGCAAGTGTTGGTACGCTTGATGTTGTCCCAGAAGCCCCTTAAACTATCATCATTTGGGGGGATTCTTTTTTTTCTTATTGCTGTTCCGAATGAGTGTTTTCTGCTACCTAATCTTCTAAATCACTGATTCAAACCTCTGCTTCATGTAATCTACTATTGATTCCCTCTAATGTATCCTTCATTTCAGTTATTGTATTCTTTATTTCTGACTAGACCTTTACATTTTCTACCTTCATTTTTGTTTTCATTCTCTTTGTTGATATTCTCACTGATTTCATCTACTCTTCCCCCAATTTCATTGAGCATCCTTATCACAGTGTTTCGAACTCTGCATCTGGTAGATTGCTTGTCTACATTTTGTTTAGTTATTTATCTGGACCTTTGTTCTGTTCTTTTGAGACATGCTTCTTTGTCACCTCATTTCAGCTGCCTCCTTGTGTTTGTTTCTATGTATTAAGTAGAGCTGCTAAGTAGTGCTTCAGGAGTGTCCCTTATATGGGTTGTGTGTGCCTTCATATTGTAGTTGATCCTTGATTGTTGTTGGCATATCGAAGGGAGGGAAAGACCCTCAGTCTGATTGGGTGTGAGGACTGGCCACGACTACAGTGGAGGAGTTTTGTGTGGGCACTGCCCCTACCGC
>NW_006494614.1:50454972-50458113 GCF_000325575.1 Pteropus alecto | reverse complement strand
TGAATCACCATTACAGGCCAACCAGTATTAAGCAGATATGGTATCCACCTGCATCTGCAAGCCGAGAGCAGGGAGGGCTCTACAAGGAACAATGAAAGCTGCTCCTCCAGCCTTTGCCCTGAAGTCAGACATTTCCCTGTATGTCCCTGGCATCTTCCTAGATGCTGTGCCAGCACTGGAGCTCAAAGTGAGTGAGACCATCAGCAAATAAGTCAGCATGCAAGCCCTAACAAGGCAGTCTTCTGTCTCACCCAGCCATAATCTCCTCTGTTTTCATAGCCAGGTGTGGGGACTTCTCTTCTTGGCACTGGAACCCTGAGTTGGAGAGCTTGGTGTGGGGCTGAGACCCCTCACTCCTCCGGGGGAATCTCCATAGCCAATTTCCTCTCAATTTTCAACTGCCATGCACAGACATGGGACATCTCCACCCTCCTACCAGAGCCCAGTTGTAGGACTTCTGTTCAGCTAGATTTCAGGTGTTCTCAATGATGGTTGTTCTGTAGTTTAGTTTAATTTAGATGTTTGTGAGAGAAGGCAAGCACAACATTTATGTACTTCACCATCTGGACCAGAAGCCCAGAAATGCTGTTACTGATAAAGATATAATACTTAAGTTGAAACGAAGTTTTTAGGTTTCAGGAAAATATAATGAAGTAAACCAACATAAACCAGAGTTACATTTAATAAGAACTCAAGTTGGGAAGAGATTATTGCAACTCTACAATATTAGAATTCATGAAATTTACCACTTAAAATATGCCTGCAGGTCATGAAGCAGATTTGAATTAAATACATGTGATCAGCCCATAGATTTCTTTACCAGGCTGACAGTATGGACATCTCTCTGACCTTTATGTACTCCTGTGGCAGAGCTTGTGCAAGTCCTTGTTACGTATTTAAGACGTGATGATCCTTTTAATAGAATTTCATCTGCAAATAACTGAGCAATTTACCCATGTCTGTATATCCTAGATGAGCCCTGATGGATGGGCAGAGAAGTAGGGGCAGCTAGGACAATGGGGAGACTGTCTCCTATCGTGGTCTGTAAAATTCATCTTCATTGAAAGAAGGTGCTTGTACTGTACTGGGTTTCCTAGGACACAATTTCTGGTGCTCAGGTCACGGCATTGTCACATACTTTTAAACTGATTCTTTGAATAGTAGTTTTAGTTTTATTCTATAGCATTGTACTATGTTTTATGCTAAGTTCTGGAGGAAGAAAAGTAAAAGAGTCATGGCTGTTTCCTAATTCCGAGGAGATTATAGTCTAAGTGACAAACAAACAGCAAGCAAACAATATTAATACAGAACAAGAGACAGACTGGAGAGAAAAGAGCTTAGTTAGAGTCAGGGAGACCAGCAGAAAGCTTGTGCAACATTCCAAATGAGAGAAGGAGGGAGGAGGGTGCTGGATAGGGCAGTTGTAGCAAAAATGGAACAGATAGAGGAAATATCTCAGCTGGGATCACAGGAAAAGTGAAGGAAAGAGGACAGCCGAGAAACTCAGAAAATCAAAGCTCTAAGAAAAGAACAGTTTTGAATTACAAAAATCAAAAGGTTGCATTTCTCCCACTCTCAGGTCAATTTCCGAGGAGTTTGAGCCCCTAGTAATTCATTTCAGTACCTTTTAAGGCATCTGTAGTGATCAGTTGCCTGACGCATTAAGAAAGAAACTACTGATGGAATATATGTATTTTTAAATATTGTTTTATTTCTTTTCTGTCTCAAAGTGCTTTACAAGTTAAAAGGAAGCTATGAGTCATACGCTGCCTAGTTAGGGAGGCTGGGGATGGGTGATCCCATTATCAGCTGATAGAAAATCAGGTTATAAGCCCTATTTGTTTTCCAGTGTCTCCATGATGTGACATTAGGAGGTGATGGCTGCAGTTATGGGGAGACATTTGGTCCAATGATGTTCATAAATACACTTTGTTAGGCAGTTATGTCAAACTACCTGCTTGCTTTTCCCTCTCTTTCCGAGGGCAGGCTACTTTTCAGCTGTTTGATTTCTCTCTCTGAGACAGAACTGTGCTGACCGAGAATCAGAACTCAGGTGTGAGTCATGGAATGTTTAATCTACTTGAAGTATTTCCTGTAGGAGGAAAAACAAGATGGAAGGTGAAGGGAAACCCTGGGGGAATTTTAACCCTGTCAGACAGTATTTGCACTGGAGCGGAACACTGAGCCTGACCAAGATGGAGACGTGGCCAGAGCTACCAGGAATGGAGAGCCGATTATTGAAGGTTGGCAAAATCTTTTCCTTGTAGGTTGGGGCCTTGTTTTTTGGATCTGCAGAGATGATGGATTTATTCTTCTTGGGGTTCATTGAAAGCTGTGGAGAAGAGGAAACATAGTAACATTAAAAGTCCATGATTGTATGGCTCTAGATCCTTTGAATTTCACTTTCTCTGTGAGATAAGAACACAGCTACTCACCTGGCAATATAGCTTTAAGATGAAATAACATGAGATATTTCTAGTCCACCAGCCTCAGATATTAACTAACCTAGACAGTGATCTTCAAGGATCTCACTTTCCCTGCACACCTTTACCCTTCTCTCTATTAATACCTGGTACATGAAAGATGACAGTTCAGTCCCAGTGCATACAGGCTCCATAATGAAACCTACCGTTGTGCATTAAATACATCTTACTGTATATCCAACACCCTGGGGATCTCATTGAAATTCAGATTCTTACTTAGTAGGTCTTAATGAGGGCCTGGGATTCTGCCTTTTTAACTATCTCCCAGGTGCCAGGTGATGAAACAGATGGTAGCCCATGGACCACACTTTAGTACAAAGAGAACTTATCAAAATAATGTAATAGTATGGATCAGGTAGGAGGAAATGGAGAAGGGAATTCTGCATAGTCTGGCTTTGCAAGCAAAGCTGGGCAGTTAAGAGACAATGTCCAAAGACTGTATCTAGCCAAACTAGATATAGAGTGGACAAATTCCTATAGCAAAGGAAATTTTATCCTACCTGAGGGATGTGATTGTGGGTGATACCAGCCTAGAGATAATAGTGAAGCAGGAAGATCTGTGTAATCATCCCTATGTGTGAAACCCCAGTTGCTCCCAGTTATCCTTGCATTAAAATCCAGATTCCTCAGCATATACCGTGACCTTCATGAAACTGCC
>NW_006494614.1:50454334-50454947 GCF_000325575.1 Pteropus alecto | reverse complement strand
TGCATTCTTTTTATTTTTCTGCACATTATGCTTTCGCGCATGCTTATTCTTCTGCCTAGAATGCTCTTTGCTCTCTCCTGCCTTGCCTGACATACTCATATTCACCTTTCAAATCCCTTCATAAAATTAGCTTCTCTATGAAACGTAAACATTCATAGCTTATATATATTTAAATCACTGACCTTGTTTCCGAGTGTTGAAATGATCCAGGACTGTATGTTTTCCTCCTTGTTACCTAAGAAGCCATTGAGAGTTGGGTCTTTGTTTTTTAATTGTAACTGTTTTCTTGGGACCTAGCACAGTGCTGGGCCATAGTAGTCTTCCAATAAATATTTAAATCGAACCAGAGTGGTTAGAAGAAACAGGATGGGACAATTACAGCTGCTCTAGAAAAGGACCTGTGAACATGAGGAGCTTTAACAAAGAAGTCTTGGGAATAGCCAAGGAGGACCTTCTGAAAAGGGGCTATGCAAGGTAAATCTTCATGTAAGCTGTGCATTTTGTTATGGGAGCATCCTAGGTGAGGAAGGACCCAAGTCTTGTGGCTTAATCTATCATTGGAAGGAGGCGAGGTGATGCTCTGTGATTTTCTGAAGTTCTTGTTCTAGGTACC
>NW_006494614.1:50451514-50454307 GCF_000325575.1 Pteropus alecto | reverse complement strand
TTCTTTGAAGAAATAGAGCCTTCTTTTCCTCCCCCAGGCCCTATTCTCATTTAGGGAAACATAGTAAATAGTCATGATCAATATTGAATTCTTGAGATTATGCTTAACATTTGGGACAGGGAGAAGAAAACTTGAGTTCCATCCAGTTTTGGAGAACGTACATTAGAGAGAGAGAAAAAGAGGGAGAGAGGGATTTTTTTTCTCATTTTTATGAATTTTATCCTCTGAGTCCAGCACTTGCTTCTTTCACTTTTAGTTCCTTTGGAGTCATTGTCCATGGCTCAATCTTTTTATTCCTGAGTTTGTGGTTTTGAAAAAGTATCAAAAGCTTTATATAAGTAAGGCTTTATACATAGTGTTTTGCCAGCACCATTTTTCCTATGCAATTCATGTAAACAATTGATGTAAAACACTTGTATACCAACCAGGTAAGGAATTGGACTCTAGATGTGAATCCTGGCTTTGCCATATATAAATCATAAGAATCAGGTACTTAGACTCTCTGTATGCCAAATTTCTCATGTATAAAATACCATTTTATTCAATTGCTTCTTCTTTTCTTTTGCTTTTCTTTTTTCTTTCACAATATCCATGCCCATAATATTATCTTAAACATTATTTAAAAAAGCAACTTGCTTCCTCAATTCCTCACTTAGTTCCTCTTCTGGCTAACTATACTGTAATATAAAATTATCATGTAAAAATGTCTTGGTATTGAAGAAAAGAGTTGTAAATATTAATGCAGTAGAGAAGAGCACCCCAAAATAGACCTAAAATCTATAACAAGATATAAAGACCAGCAATTCGACACATATGACATGCATGACATTTATAAAGAACAAATCAATTTATAAAAGAGAGATCAACACCTTGATAGGGAAAGTGGCCAAGGTGGGTATTAAATAATTAATTCTTAGGGAAAAAAATGAGGCTAATAAGTGTATCCAAAGCTTTTCAGCTTACTTACCACTACTATTGCCACTACTACTACTACCACTTTTATTATTATTATTATTATTATTATTATTATTATTATTATTACTACTACTACTATCACTATTTTACACACAACAACATCGGTACTTAGAAGAGGTAACTTGTCAAAAATCACTGAGAGTATGTGGAAGATCCCAGCATGAACCTGGTCTCTCTTTTAGTTGCCTGTCTTTCAAAGAATGGTTTTTGTTACTTCTTCTTGTTTTTCTTTTCCAAATTTATTTTTTTATCAACTTATTCTTAAGTTTTGAGGTTAAAACAAAGCAAAACAAAATTTAATTTCCTGTTAGAATTGGAATTGTGTAAAATCTGTACATTAAATTTAAAAATTGGAAAAATTAATAATGATTTTTTTTATTTATACAGTCATATCTTTCTCTTTAAAATAAAATGTTTATTTGCTACTTCTGTGCCAAGAAATATTCTGGGTGCAAGTGATAGAGAAATGAGCAAAATGTAACTTATACCCCTAAGCATTTTAGTAATTTAAGATGTAGACATATATATAAATAAATATTCTTAACGTTAGCTTTGTTGACTACAGCCACTTATAGTAAACATGTTTTTTATTAATTCTAATGAATATTATCTGATTTATAAAATGCCCTGGTGCATAATCATGCCATCTGCACATGATAGAGATTCAAAACATTTTATCTAAAATTCTTAGCTCCAGATATGTCTTGTATTTTAGAATTTTGAATGATAATGTGGTACATAGTTCATATATTACATAATGCCCCCAGAAGGGTCTGGGGAAGCAACCCATAATCAAACATATTAATATTTCTGAAGCAGTATAAACATTCACATTAAGTGGCTTTATAGCAGCTCAAATCAGTTTTTGCATCGAGTGAGTGATGCAAAATGTTTAGTTTTCAGAATATTTTGAATTTCAGAATTGCAAATAAGGTCTATGGGTCTATGATATTTTCTCATTCTTTTTCATATGTACTAATTTTCTTTGTCAGTCTTATTGCACCAGCTAGACCTATTTAAATAATGTTAAACAATAGTGGGCAGAGTGGACAAACATGTTTTATTTCTCATTTAGAAATCTGTATCTGGTGCTCCCTAATAAAGAATCATTTGTTTGAAGGTTTAAAATAGGAATGTTCATCATATTAAGGAAGAATTATTTTATTCCAACTTGAAAAATGAAAATGTTATTAAATTTTATTAAATGCATTTAGGAGATGTTGAAATAATCATCTACTTTTGCTTTTTATTATTATCCGACTGATAAACTTCTTTGCATTATTCAATTTTTTTATATTGAAACTATGTGTATTCCTATTAGATTATTAAATCAGCAGTATCAAATTATTAAACTCTATTTTGAAGGAGTTAATTTATAGTTTTGAATCTATGTTCACAGTTTAAATTGTTTTGTTTGAATTTTTTTTTTTTTTGCATAGTATCTTATTACTTTTGGGGAAACGGATCAAATATGCCTTGTGGAATGAATTAAGTATTTTCTCCACCTTCTACCTTCCAGAATATATTATAGGGGATGGATTTATGTATTTCTTGAATGCTTGAATTAAATCAACCTTAAATCTCTCAGGATCTAATGTCTTTTGGGCAGAGTTTTTAAAGAGCTTTCTATGTTTCCTCTTCAGTTATTGGTCCATTCTGATTTCTATTTCTTCTGTAACTTTCCAAACCTGATTATCTTTTATTAGATTGAGAAGATTAGAAGTTAAGGGAGGAGGTGTTTTTACCCTGCCCAGCTGTGAATGCATATGTCTTTGCATTGCAGAATTTATGAGGGTTTTTACTTGGTCTTTTAATTGT
>NW_006494614.1:50450486-50451500 GCF_000325575.1 Pteropus alecto | reverse complement strand
TAACTCGAGACTTCATTATAAAAGAGATTAGATTTGGGCCCAAATGTTCATCAATTTGTCTTTGACTGTGCTATCTCTGAAATTATGCTTTTAAGAATAACTAGATTCCTGGAATATCACAGCCTGAAAGAACATAAGAGATCATCTGGTCTAGTCTATTTTTAGAAATGGAAAAACTGAGATCTTAGCTGGTAAAATAATTTACAGAAGTCATAGTGTCAGGAACAAAATCAAGCTGAACTTCACTAATAGAATGCCTTTTTAAAATAAGCATAGCAATGGAACATCATACATATAGTTCTCTTCCTTGTTGACTTCAGAACTACTGCCTATTCCTGGCTCTCAAATATTATGCTCTCTACTGTGTGTGCTATGGTACACAAGAGTATCAAGGTGTCCAGCAGTCTAATGGATGTAGCTTCCAGCCTTTCAGCTCTAGTCTTCAGGGATATGTCATCAAATGGATAAAGTTCTTAGACACAGGCATGCTATAGAAGGAAAGACAAGAGCAATCCTAAGCACTGTTAGTGATCCTTAATTATTTTTTCAGTTTACATCACTCATATTTATTATGAAGCATTGCCCAAAAACCAATTGAGGATGTTACTTCTTTTGTTATTCATATGAAAATCACCAAAACATGAAGCAACAAAACTTTCTCTTCAAGGAGTGAGAACTGTATTATGCATAGGTAAAGACTGATCTCACTGATTTTGAAGATGATTGTTTATGTTACACTGGATGTTCAGTGCCTGCCATACTGTGGAAGAACCATGAAATCATGTCATGGCCAAAGCAAATGTGGCCTGTATCAATAAACATGACAAGGATGTCCCTTTACTATATGAATATGCAGGTGTAGAAAATCCCCTCATGAGTTAATCTGATTCTCCAATAGCTGGACTTGATGAAACCTATTATTTCCACAGCATCCTCTTGAGACCTGATTTAAAAACTTCTGTTTTAAAATTTTTATTTATAGTGCAAATCGCTGTGCCTGTTCCTTCATGCATA
>NW_006494614.1:50437704-50450432 GCF_000325575.1 Pteropus alecto | reverse complement strand
GGAATAAAGTTGCTAATCACCTGTCCCAAGGGCCTGGTTCAGCACAGTCAAGAAGGGCAAGGCTTGGAAAGGCAGAGTGATTATCTGAAGGATACAAGAACAAAGAACTATGCATGTGTGTGTGTAAAGAAGCCTTCCTCTGGGAAACTTACGGTATTAAAGTTTTTAAAAGTTTGATCTGCCATTAGTTTTAAGTTGAGCCCAGGGCAGAAAATGGGGGACAAAGCCAGGTAGATTAAGATGTACATAAACAGAGTCACCTTCCTCACTTATACTACTTTTCTTGTAGATCTTAGAGAAAGACAAACTAGCTCCTACCCTAGACCTTTTGTGCTTGTTATGTCCTCTGCCATAAATATCCTTCTGACATTATCACTCAGTCTCTTTAAGATTTTTTTTTTTTAATTTAAATAGGAGTTTCTTAGAGAAGGTCACTCTGATGGTCCCAGTACCTAAAATTTTACTTTCTCCTCATTCTCTATGCCCTTGCTACTTTCTTTTTCCTTCATAGTCCATATCTTTTCAACCTGAAATTTTATTATACACTTATTTAGGTTATAGTTTGTAGTATGTCTCTTCTATAAAGTGTAAACTCCACATGGACAGGGACTTGATCTATGTTATTTACTGTTATGTACTACAGGGTCTGGCACCTACTACAGTAGGTATTCAAAAGTATGTTTTGGAATGAAAGAATAGAAAGATCTTTCTAAAGATGTGTTAGTATTTGGAATAGCATGCCAAATACAATATGACCAAGTACAAAAAAAGTAGGTGAAATGTTAGAATTAAAAAATGAATGTTGTCAAATAAAAATAAACTAGTAGGAAGGGTTTTCTTTAAAGTTCATTTCATGATCGTGTTTTGTACACTTACCAAATGGGACATATACTTGATTTTGTAAATGTTTACTGACAATCTACTACACGCTAGGGACTTCCAAATACATCATTTCACTTTATATATCTGTATCTACATATCTATGTATACATATATTATATATATTTAATATATTAATATATATGTTAATATATAAAGTGAAATGTATTTGTGTATACATTAATGTATTAATAATATATATTAAGTGAAATAATTTGTGTGTACAGATATGCATATGTATTTATGTGTGTATGTGTATATCTATATATATCTATTAGATATGCACATATATATATGTGTATATCAACCAACTCTGAGGAGTTGATATTATTCTGCCATCTATTTTTATCAGCTAGGAGGACCAATGCTCAGAAAGGTGTGCTTACTTGCTTACTATTACTCAGGCAGTAGAGCCATGGTATTTAAATAAGGATGTAAGTAATACTGAATCTTAGGCTTTCCAGGGTCCACAGACACATTTTGAAAGATTTCATTCCTTATTTCACTGCTTTCTACCTATGCAATGTTATTCAGATGAGTTGACTGCTCTGATTTTGTTTCCTCAGAAAGCAGATTTGCTTGTCCAGAAAAAGTTGTTGCCCATTTAGAGGAAGTAATGAATGTGAAATACTGAGCAAGAAAGTTAGCTTTGTTCACGACTGCAGAGGGAAAAAGTCTCTGTGTAGCAGGAACACATTGAGCCATGGAGAAAGAGAAGAGAGATAATGAGGAGATCTTGATGCTGATTGAGTATCTAATCATTCCTGAAGCCAGCCCATTTCTTCCTTCTCCACCATTTATAAATAGTAAATCTCCCAGTTTGGCTTAAACTAGCAGGGTAGCTGTCACTCACAATATAAAGCTGCATGGTTAACAAAGAACTCCACATTCACCTCCTAGGATCCCTGCTGATGTAGTTCCCAGCACATGGGGAGCCCTTCTTGCTTATTCAATCCATATACATTTACAGAGTTTACCTGACATCATAGTCCAGGAGTGTAATCTTGAAAAAGACAGAGTTTCTTCCCCCAGGAGCTCCAACGCTAACCAGAAGGCAGACATTTAAAAGAAATATATGCATATTACATATGTGCAAAGTGTTATACTGAAATTGCATTCGAAGAAATTACATTTGAAATGAGCCCTGAAAGATTAGTAGGAGTCCCATCACCTCTGCCTTGTTCATGCAGACCTCCCTTTAAATCAGACTTAATACCTTTCATAAATTCCATTAAAGTTAAGATAATATCCCCAGGGGAAGAATGGCATTATAGGTCGAATGGTCACTTTAGGCTCACAAATACATATTAAAAACATCATATACTTTCCAGTGCCACCTGCCCATGAGTATGCCACTGCGTGGTTCTTAACCTTTCAGGGACTCGTAGTCATCATGAAGAAACCAGTATCATTATTTTTACAAAAAACTATGCATATAAAAATTTTTCATACAATATCATGAGTTCCGTGATACCTGACTGAAATTCCCTACCATGTAGAATAAACCAGTTACTCCTTCAGTAGTCCTCTTGGGTCAGAACTTCCATGAATTCCACTGACAAGTAGGTGCTAAGTGCTTCTGCCAATAGTATCATCACAAAAATAGAGGATGATTTGCAAAAGAGCTTTATGAGTATTATCTACAATCTATACCCTTTGTCCCAAAGTTATAACTCACTAGAAGAAGCTCATGAGGAAAACAAGACTTGTATTTTCAATAGTGAACTATTCTCCAAAAGCCAGCATCTAGCTCAGGAGTCTTTCTCTCTCAAATGAACATGAGTTATGTAGCGTCTATCTGTAGGGCATTGTGCATTTCCTTTCTACTGTTGCACGATATGCTTCCTAGCCATAGTTGTTGAATTAATCAATCAGATTTTATTTTTATTGCACCATTCTGGAAAATCCACTCATACCCCTTTCCAGTAATACTGAAAAGAAAAAATAATCCATACCACCCAATTAAGAATAAAACATATGTCTTCTTGATGATGTCTGAGCGGTGGCAGTTCCAATGGTTGTTGGCTTTTGAAGTTACTCAACATTAAAGGCAAGACGGACTACCGGGATTATATCTGCAAGCAGATACATTTTTCTGTAACCCTAAAATAAAAAACAAAAACAGAAACAAAAACAAACAAAAAAAATTTTAAAAGTAAGGGGTCTCAGATGCCCTAGTGTCTATAGCCAGAAGTAATAACATGCATTTAATGAGCACTCTCCCTTCTACGAGTTCAAAGAGCTGCACCATGTAATATTTAATTCATTGCTACCACAGCCGTCTGATTTATAACTTCTCCAGGGCCCAGGGCTTGAGAAAGGAAGATTGCTAAGGCTTTCAGAACAGTGGTCTTGGCTGACAAAATAGCTGAGGATATACATTTCCTGCATTAGAAGAGAGAAGGATCGAAAATCTAGAATGGTGGGAGATGGGAGATAGATGTTGGGTGCTGACATAGAATGAGGTCACAATGGCAATATAAAAGCTATCCCCAGAAGAAATAAGTCCACCAGGAACACCCATGACTGGCCTTACCCTGTGAGGAGAATTAGCCTTGGGTGGCATTCTCAGCCCTTCAGCTCCATAAATTCCATCTTGATGATGGCTCAAATTTGATGCAATTCAAGGGAATTGCCTGATTATAATCCAGCTCATAAGACACAAATTCAAATTAAACCAGAATACCTATCAGTGTACTCACTTAAACAGTAAAGATATTTCTTTCAGTGACTAAATGGCAATGTTTGCTCACCAAACATCTGCCTAGTTTCCCAGTATCAAAACCAACCAACCAACCAGCAATCAAACAAAAAACACTTTGGGAACTGAAATAGTGGTCCTTTGATACATATGAGATTAAAGGAAACTTTCTCCTGTTCCTTGAAGGCAATTATGGACAGTCTCTCTGTCTCTGCCTTCTTTTTATCTCCCTCCATCTTTGTCTCATATGTATGTATGTTTTTTGACATATGATGTTTTCCATCTGCAATACTATCTCTCCAAACCTCCACACATTTTGGTCAACTTCTATCAATCCTTAAATGTCGACACCCACAAAGTATTCTCTGAGACCCCAATACCAGGCTAAATTTTAGTATGTGCTTCCACAGTACCACATACTTCTCATCTTGTGACTTTATATATGGTTATGATATAGCTCTTATCAGATAGCATAATCATTAACATATATTCCATGAGACCGTAAGTTCTGTGTGAGCAGAGACAAGTAACATCTTGTTTACCTTTCTCTCTGTAGCACCTAACAAGGTATCTAGCATATCTAGCACATACTGAGCTCTTAATTACTACAGTACAAATTATAGCTAATATGTTCTACAGCATTCAAATGTGTCAGGCACTGTGCTAAGTATAATAATTTTTTTATTTATTATCTTATATACTTTACAACTTGCATTTATGTGTCATGTTGAGCATTTTCAGAAAAGGAAAATGAAGCTCACAGAGATGGTCACTCTCTTAGTTTAAGTCCCCCAGAAACAAACTCTGAAAATGAGATTCAAGTGCAAGCTCTTTATTTGGGAGATAATCCCAGGAAGCATCACTGGGGCATGAGGAAGTAAGAGAAGAAATAGAAAGCAGTCAATAAAGGATTTATTATATGACCAGGGACCACTGGGGGTGACTAACTTAATCTCACTGGGAAAACTCAGGCAGTCAGTAGAACACATACCTGAGAGCTATCCCATCAGAGAAGCAAGGGATCCAGGATATTCATATACCACCTTCCATAAGTCATCGGTTAAGGTCTGCTGAGTGTGAGTTTCGGGGAACATCATCCTTCATCCTTTCTGTCTTTCTGAGTGCTGCGAGCACAGCAGGCTCCAGCCGTCAGGCAATTTGAAGGCAGTCATAGTGGACAGTAACTAGAAGCGCTAAGGCAATATGGAATGAGTTCCACTTCAGGTCCTGTTTTTCATCAGGGACAATATTGGAACATGAACCTTAGTTTACTTGACTCCAAAGCACATGATTTTAATGACTATTTTTATTCATATGTGTTAAATAAAGAGAAAAAGAAACATAAAAATAAAGAAATGAAGATTGTTATAAGGATTTTTATTAGAGCTAAGATAAGGTCTGATGAAGCTTCTCTATTTAGCAACTGGAACGTTCATGTATTCTGGATTCAGTGTCTCTTCCCTTGGTGATTTCTGCACCACTCAGTCGTTTTTTTGTTTTTTTTTTTTTGTTTTTTCCCTTCATGCTTCCCATGATAAGGGAGTCCCTTCACTTTGGTTGTCTATATTCTTTCTTAAGATAGAGTCAAGTCTTGATCTATCCTGGGAGCTATGCTGTTTCTATGGTGATCACCCATATATCAGCCCTCAGCTGCTATGCATTGATTTTCTTGTTCAAAAGCTCAAATAACTGGGGACACAATTTACAGTTGCCAGAAAGCCCTGTATCCTGCTCATATGTTTCTTCTTCTTTATTCTCTCCCTCCCTTCATACACATAATCTTATTCCATAAAGGTTCCAAAATTAGTTTTGCAGACCCAAATTTAGTCAATGTATTTTATTGGTGAGGAAATGGCTTACCTCTCACGATGCAATAGCTTTGTTTTGAGAAGAGTCTCTTGTTAATTCAGTTCTTATGAGTCAAATTCTTTTATAAAATAATCATCTCCTACAGATTATAGTATCAGCCACACTATTTGCTAGTGTTTGTATGTGTTCTTCACTTTTGTTTATTAGTGAAATAAATCCTCATCCTTAATTCAACAAATATTGATAGAGCACCTACTGTGTGCCAACCACTATAATGATAATCAAAAAAAAATGAATAAGACATGCTCCCTGTTCATAAAATTCAGGTATAAAGATTTAATGTCAGTAATAGTGATATGTGGCATCATAGAATTAAGCATAAAGTGGTATAAATAAACATGTTACAAAGTAAAACAGATAGCCTAAAGGAAAGGTAGGGAAATAAGATTATGCCAAGGACATGGTATTTGTGGCGCTGAGTTGAAATAACAACTCTTGCAAAGGTTCTAAAGTGTAACCATGCATATTTGAATCAGGTAACTGCAAAATGTCCCATTTGATCAAAGAGCAGTTTAGAAGGTAGGTATATTGGCTGTTCTCCATTTGATCTGCCCTCTCCCCAACCCAAACATGTCAGCTCAGCTCTGTACCATGGGTGGTCCATCTCTCAGATTGCCTTTATGATTTGGGCTAATTCCTCACTGAGTGGATTGTTTTTTCAGATAAGGATTCTGAACTTTATTCTACAGGACAGTGACATTTCAAGTTGTGTTCCATTGACTACTTGGATTAGGGAGTGGGAAATGAAAGAGAGAATGGGGGTGGCGGGGAGGCACAAACAAATGCTGTTTGGGTTTTCCAATTCTGCCTCAACTGAAGCAGTTATGCTCATTGCTGTTTTTTGTTTTTGTTTTTGTTTTTGTAATGCAGTAGTATTATAAAACCTATTACATGGAAACTCTCATCCAACTAACTTGGAAGAGAGGGAGGGAAGGAGGGAGGAGGAGGGGAGGGAAAGGAGGGAAGAGAGGAGAGGGGGTAAGGAAAGAAGGAAGTAAAAAGAAAGGAAGGCAGGGAAGGAAGAAAGGAGAAGGAAGGAAGGAAGGAAGGAAGGGGAAGGGAGGGGAGAAGAAAGAAAGCCATGATAATTTGGAGGCATAGATTTTGAAATCAGCGGAGTGAAAAATGGTCACATTTGGGTTGTAGAAAGAGGCTTCTGTCATAAGGGTAGGAAATGAAATAGAGGATGTGAAACTAAGGAAAGAAGACCAGTGAGGAGGCTATTGAAATACATCAGGTAAGAGGTGATGAGACTCCATCTAGCACTGTATTTATGGTTATAGAAAGGAAGGGTTGGAGCCCAGATATAGTTGAAGAATAGTCAGCAGGACATAGATTGGATTCTTGGAAAATAATAAGTGCTCATAGGGCTCTTGTGAGGATCAAATGCTATGAAATGTGCTTTAAACTGCATAGAGTAGTGCAAATGTTAATTATGAGTGTTATTTTTATTAGATCATAGCTCTCTTTATTCCTAGTCAGTGTTCTTTCCACAAGTCCCTCCCATAATTCTTTGTAAGTTGAGCTTTCAACTAATTAGATTTACTGAAAGCAATAGAGAATGCCATTTGGCTACTTCCTCTCTACGGAATGTTGGTATTCAAATCCCCAGGTTATTATTTAGAATTCCCAGTTCCAACATGGGAAACTTAAAATTGGATTTCATGTTAATCTCTAAAGCAAGCTCTCCTTTGCCTCCAGGATGAGCAAATATTTGAACTTGAGAAAGAGGATCTTTTCTGCAACCTACAACAAGTCTTTGTCCTTATTATTCCAATAGTGGTGGGTCCTGGTATTCTGAAGGGGCATGTAAGAATTGTGACTTAGACCCTGTGTTACTAATACTGATGATGATGATGAAGACGATAGTGATGTTGGAGATGATAATCATTATATCTATCACATATTACTACCTACTCTGTGCCAAGAAATATACTAGGTACTTTCCATACCTTGATTGTCTCTTTAAGCACTATAGTAATGTTCAATATTATCACAATTTTATAGTTCAGGAAATGAAAACTCAAAAAATTGAAGTAACTTGTTTAAGCTTATCTAATTATTAATATATGGAACAGAAGTCTGATCCCAGTCCAGTCTGCCTCTCTCCAAATCTCATTCTTACTCTTTCTAGGCAGAGGGATCAAGTACCCCTAGTTCTTTTACTCCTCACCCCCACAGATCTCACCACGTGAGGTCCTGTCTTTATCTCTAGGCAGGGAATTGTGCCTGAATACTCTGGCCTTGTTCATGCTAGAGTGGATTGGGGGTGATTGGGGCTGTCAATACATTGAGCAGGCCTCTCTAAGCAGAGAAAGTGACAGTGCCTTACACAAAACAAACAGAATGGCATTGCCTGTCAGTCTCGGAAATGTGGGCTTAATGTGTCAGGCTAGGCTGACAAGACTGGTGGGAAACTGGAACATTTTTCTAGCTTCATGCTAATGTGGACCTTAGAAATTAGGTAAGAGAATTCAAAGTAGGCACTCAAGCTATTTAACTATAAATTGAATCCTATACACTACAGTTATATCTAGGGCTTAAAGGGATTAATGATAGAATCAAGCTAAGTTTTCTCTTGAAGTTTTTAATTCTCTGACTCTGTAGTCAAAGTAGAATACACCTCGGCAACGAGCCCATTTCCTGTTTCTAGCCCTTTCCTCTCAACTACTAAGAGTGAAGGCTCTGAAGTCAGACTGCCAACATATATATTCCTGCTCAGCTATTTACCTCTTATGTGGCCTTCAGTAAATTTCTTTGAACTTCTTTGAACCTGTTTTCTCATCTATACAATGGGAAGAATGACAGCATTTTGGGCATGGGGTTTTCAAGTGGATAAAATTTTATCATACATGGAAAGATCTTAGCTTAAAATTCAACATATAATGAGAGCTTGATACATGATAGATACTATACGCATAAATGCGTATGTACATATATATTTATTTTCAGATTATAAAAAGGAGCACGATGTAACAGAGAATGTCTCAATTAGGAGTCCTATTTTGAAATCCCTCCTATATAAGTTTCTTGAGCCTCCATTTTCTCATTTATGAAATGAGGAAGGACAATCACAGCTCCTTCGCTGTGACCTTGTTGTCATTAAGTATGATATGTATAAAGAGATTTGGTCAGACCTGACACTTAATAAATAGAAGTTATTATTCTGGAGAAGGATATAGAGGACAGGGAAGCAAAAGAGAGATGAGTAATAGAGATGATTTTTCTGTCATTTTTCCCCCTTTTCTAAGGATACATTTTAAATGTACTGCTTAATTCCTCTGTCCCTCAGTTTCCTTGTGTGCAAAATAGAGACAATAATAACTTGCTAATGTGTGTGTACTTTATGATGTAGATATAGATGATGGATATGATGGATATAGATATAGAGGAGTAGGTATAGACACAGACATAAACATGGGTAAGTGGCTAGAACAGTACCTGGTATATAACGGCTACTAAATATATCTTAGTTTTCTTTTTTATTCTTCTTCCATTTTCCTTTTCTTCTCACTCATATTTTTCTGTCTAAATCTCTAGATCCTGGATTACTTTTTATCCTGTTTTATAATGATCCAAGTTGATGTGAACTCTTCTTTCCACACTAGACTAATTAGACACTAAAGTCCTTAGAAATAGGACCAATGCTGGTTCATTTTGCGTTCTTCACAGGGCCTACCAAGTGCCTGAATTGAGAAGAAATTCTATGGATATGTGTTGAATGTTGGTTGTTTGTTAGTAAGTAAGGAGGAAATTTAATTTATACTTAGCAGCTGAAGGATGTGAGCAAGATGGTTGTAAGGAATGTGAAAAGGATTTTTTTAATCGAGTTTAAGAAACAAGAGTATTATCAGTGTTGATAATGGTTATAAGATACAGGGTAAAAAGAGATGAATAACATACTGATCGCTACTATATTTCAGATTTTCAGATTTTTTGCTACCCATTTTGATGTACAATAGCTTAACCAGCTAACCAACTTTATGACCCAAGCTATGATATCTTCCTTTCCTTCCAATGTTAGCCATGATGTTTAAACGTTTGTGTGTGTATGTATATGTGTGTAGCTTCCTTCAAATAACCTATGTATATGTCCTACATGCCACTTAGTGTACATAGATAGTGATTATACAATAGAAATGTCTCCAATGTCCTACCAGACCATAATACAACATCTCTGGTGATTTGCTTTTGCCTGGATTATGGTCTTTTAAAAATTCATGGGCACAAATAATTTAACAAAACAATCATTTAAATAAGAACATATGTAACATTGAGAATACAGTCCAGCCTTGATCCAGGACTAAGTAATGAAGTCATTTAGTGCCTCTCACCTTGAACTTGGCTGCAAAGAAGGAATGCGCACAGATCTGTAAGGATTAGGGGGCGAAGGGCATCAGAAGATCATCTGGAGATACTTATGAGTCTCTGGGTTGTTGACTCTCATTTCTTTTTGTTCCCTCACCTTCTTCACCTTCCCTCTCCAACATTCCACTCCCTCCCATAAGAATGAGGAGATTATATATATATATATATTTTTTTTTCCTCCTCAAAATAGCTTTGATTTTCTTATAAGTACTATGACGACATGAAATATTTTTGGCTCCTACATAGTATGTAATAAATTTTCATAGTCAAGCAGTAACTAATAATTATAGTAATAACTAATATACATTGAGTACTTGATATATACCAGGCAGTCTACTATGAACACCCACCTTATTTAGTACTTATAACACCAGCGATTTAGGTGCTGTTATTATTCCCATCTTATAGATAAGGAAATTGTGGTTTAGTAAAGTGAAGGAACCTGCCCAAAGATAACACTTAACAAGCAGTAGGCCTTGGATTTAAACACAAGCACTTTGACTTCAGAAACCAAGTTATTACCCCTTTTTTATATTCTTTTTGCTGTAGAATTCATTTTTTCACCCAAATATTCACCCTACTGTTATTGAAAACTATAGCAGGCTAAGTGTTCTGCCTGCTATAAGGAAATGCAGACATTAAAATAAAGACTCCCTATTCTCTAGATACTTACAGTCTTAGAGCTACATGAGTAGTATTCTTTTATCCCTTCAGATTCCTTCGACTTATTGAACATCTGTTATTTTCACAGCCTTAAGCTGGATGCCAGGAGTATAAAAATTAAGGAACAGAATTCCTACCTCAGTGAGCTCCCTTGCAATCTAGTGCAAGAAAGGCAATTACAGTGCATTCAGGGAGCCACTGTGACCCCATCCTCAATCCCATTCCATTTCATGGGTACGTTGTGGAACTGGTCCTTCTGGGTTTAGGGGCAGCTTCAGAAATCCCTCGACACAGAGCTCCAGTCAGACACTAGCAATTAATTGGATTCAGTACTTGAAATGAAACCAATCTGTTACTCTTATCTAGTGCCAAAGCAGACATGGAAGGATAGATGAGCTAGAGTGGGAACTCAAGGGGATCATAGAATTCTAGAGTCGGTCCTTAGAGATCATGCATTCTAACCCTCTAACTTTTCAAATGGAGAAGTGGAAGCCCAGACAAAGACAGTGAATCAGGAAGAATTGGTTCAAGAATTTCGGTCTCCCAAGCCCTTGCCACAAGACCACAGTGCATTCCCTCTGCCGGATATGCCCGCAAGAGTAAAGTAGAGGTAATTGAGCCTGGGATTTCCTATGCAGCCAAAGAAAATGGGTCCTACATTAATATTTGCAAGTACTCGAAAAACTTTCTCAATGAGGAGGCCAGTTGTCCTGGGGTAAGGAGATACTTGGGGCTCCTTCCCTGAGCCTAGTGCTTATCCGCTGATTTTTATGCCATTTCTTTAATTTATCCTTTTAATTAACGTGTAAAAAAATGACAAGATTCAGTTCATGCCAAGTCTCCTGCACCTTCTGCTTGGCACACGGGGCATGAACTTAAGGAATCTGTGAGCTAAAGTTCAAAATGCTAAAATAGGAAGCATTAACGGGTGGAACCACTGTACGTGCACTTAACCATGATCAATTTTCCACTTAGACAGCTTGTGCCCAGTTGTGCTAACTACTAACCAATCTATACTTCCTAATGGATTAAAGCGGAAAGGTCAGGAATCATAAAATCATTCATTTCCCAGTCATTAATATTCAAGTGTGGGCTCCTGAACCTGCCTCAGACTCCATAACAGTGAAGACTTTTTTATAACCAGGTTCCAAGAAGACCAATAGCCCAGACTATATAAAACATGTGTTTATATGCAGTTTATGAATGAATGAATGCATAAATGAATGAAATAGTACACGAAGACATGATAGTTGACAGTTTACATGAGAAATGGTATAAAGGATCAGGACTATGGTAAGGTGAGCATCTAACTCACCAGATGCTAAATTTAAGGGATGTCAAGAAATTCAGTAATAAAGACAAATAATATTTAATGCAATATTTTTTAAAAAATTAATTTAATATAAAACATGAAAATATATCAAAAACTTAGGTACAGAATCAGTTGGGGTATGCTTATAATGAAGAGACGGGTATTTAGGAAGATCAGAGGATTTTGAATAACAAGAAAACTAGTGCTAAAACCACATCTCTGGAAATCATTAGCTGTGTAGCCTAGAGATTTTTATTAACCATTGGCCTCAGTTTTCTATTATTAAAATGGAGGTAATAGCTCTTATCACACAGAATTATTGTTAAGGATTAAATACACATAGGACGGAGCTCCCAGCTTTATTTATTTTATTTATTTAGTCAAGTTTTTTGGAACACTTACTATATCTCAAACATGTACAGGTTACAAAAATTAAATAAAAGAGAGGAAATAAAGGAGGAACTAACATGGATTGAGTTCTAGATACTATGTCAGACGCTACCAAACCGTTCATGTTTAGATGGAGACAGAGCCACAAGAGACATCTCAACAATGGAATATATGTCCTCTGGACCCAGACTGAACATACAGGGATGTCATCTAGGATAAGAAGCAGAATCTGCTGAACAACTGCTACATGACAGGGATTTTCACTCTATAATTGAATTCTATACTCATCGTGTATGTGTGTGTGTATGTGTGTGTGTGTGTAAATGTACCACATGCCCATGTTATAAGTGAGTAAACTAAAATTCAGAAAATCTAGGTTAATTTTCTGAGATTGTACAGCTAATCAAGATATGAACTGGCATTCAGTTTCCCAGTGGCCTGCTCTTTCTATCACACTTTTTTTTGTTGTCGCAATATGGGAAGTGCAAGCTTCAAAGAAGAGACACTCTCATACAAAAAGTACAGTTTTATGGGAATGCTAAATAG
>NW_006494614.1:50420601-50437680 GCF_000325575.1 Pteropus alecto | reverse complement strand
ATAACATCAAGAGGTTTAATCTCTTTAAACAAATTGTACAAACCGAAACAATATGTTGCATGCATCAAGTACTCCATTAAATTAAAAATTGTATTGAGACATTAACAAAACCAATGTTTAATTGAGGGAAATTAATAAGTAAGTACAAAAATTGAGAAAAACAGTGACACAGACTTAGAAGAAACTAAAATGAAACGAATAAATAATAGCTTATTGACAAAGTGGGAAGAACCGTTTGTAACTCATAAGTCGTTGCAAGGATTAAGTGGGATAATATGTGCTGAAGGCCTGAACTATAGCAAAATTACACATACAGCTACTGTTCTTAATATTTTTATTTGGAATTAGATAGAAGTGCATTTAAATTCCATATGTACCCTTTATGTGTCATTTAGGAAAATGAGCTTTGATGCCAGTTAGCTTTTTTTTTAAATCTACAAAATAGGAACCAAAACCCAACATCTACATTTCTTTAAGCTTAAATATCATAAGATATCTATAGCCACTGGCTAAGTGTCTAATGCATTCTGGATATTCAGGAATTGGTGGTGGTAGTTGTTGTTATTGTTATAACAGAAAGAAAATTGTCCTTTCAAATAAAACTGACAGTAGCTGTTTTTGCCTTCTAAGAGAACTGGCAACATGAGTCATATCATAGGGAAAATAAATGTCAAAGCTATTCCAGTCCTGTTCCAGAAAATGGTTGCAGAAGAAGAAAGGATCCTGAAATTTAAAACTTTCTGCCATGCCTACTGAGTGGCTGAAGGGTGACTCATATGGACCTTTCTGTTAGCGGATGCGTTAATGAATTTTGGATATACCCAGGGAGGCAGGCTGTAGAAAATTTTAATTCTGATTCAATATAACCTCAAAGCTTACAGTCATAACTCTCACCCAGAGATATGTCTGTATACAGTACACATCAGGATTTTTCTAAACATCTGGATGGCTGGCTACATTTTCTTTTTACACTTTTACTCAAACATTTGGGATCAATATCAGAAAATAGGGGGCAGAATAATGACTTCAAGGAAGCTGTCAGATTGAATGTCTGTAATTGAAGTTTGCAGAAGTAACACCCAGGGTCTTCTGTGTGACAGAAATGCTGAGAAAAATAAATTGCCTGTGAGCCAATAAGGAAGGCAGGTGTGATTGTGATTATGAGTAATTTTAGTCCCCCTAATTGTTGTCAGAAAACCTGTGAGACATCGAAGCCAGGAGGAGGGAATGATTGACATCTAAATGATGAGTTCCTGGAGCCATGTGTCAAAGAGACCCCACCAGGGATAATTCATGTCTGGATCTAGCGATACCTTCTGTCTAGGATGTAAGTGAATAAGTAACAATTCAGCCATTTGACCTAATGTTCAGGATGGGAAGTAAATAGTATTATCTAGAATTCAAAACCAGTTACTGGTGAGACAGGCATCCTTGATAAATGAGGCAACAAAGTCATCTGGAATTACACGCAAATCTTTATAAGCATCTAATTCAAAAAATTAGGAATTAACAAGGCCGTCAGCAGCCAAGCTGTGGACAGGCAGCAATATTCCAATAGCACCTTGGCTCACACAACCACAGAATGTTAGTGCAGAAAAGGACTTGAATTGTTACTATAAGGGGTTATAAACAACCAGCCTGATGGATAAGTTCATTCACCAAGGGAATGGGTTTTCTTTGGTATACTTAGTGTTAAAACAAAATATAGTTGTATATATAAATCCTTCGGGGCACTTCTCTAATTAGCCACAGTCTGCACCACTCCTTCCTGCATTATATCAGGTGATTTTACACATTTATTTTAACATTTTAACATTACCAGGCCTCTCAGAGCATTTGAATTTGCACGCCTCGAGACTCACCTCTTTGTTTTGCAGATAAAGAGTCCGAAGTTCAAAGAATGTAATGTTACCACGGATTTCAGGTTAGCCATGTACCCAGCATGGGGCTAGAAGATTCAATAAAACATTTATTCAAATACTTATTGAGCACCTATTATATGCCGAACTGGCTTCTAAGTCCAGACTGTATAAAGTAGATATGATATTTACATTTCTGGAATTTACAGTCTAACGGGGAAAAACCTAAAATAGTATACTGTGAATGGTGTATGTTCACTGACAGTAAGTTCCCTGAATCTTTGGGCCTTCAGAAAATGAAAAATTACGATATACTTTTTTTGTTATTTTACCATGTTTGCTTTCATGTCATTGAGCTGATGACCTTTGTAGCAGGAGCTGGAAATGGCTTTTACCGGAATGAAGTTCAAGGGGCAACAAACACTCAAATCTTTACATAGGGCCGTCAGTGATAGCACATGTGGCTTCCCTAGAAGACCAAGAAGTGTGGTTTCCCAGGAAGAATTCTATTTTTTACCCAAAGTTCCCACATGAATAGACCATAACTCAGAAAATATACTCTCTGGCTACTTGTGAAGTGTAATGATACCTCTGATAATCTTAGCTAAGCATTTTCTATGTGTTTTACATTTTAAATTATCTTATCACAACAATCTCATGGTGTGAGTTTATTATTATTTTATTTGACATATGAGGAAACTGAGATACTAGAGGTTAACTTTGTCAAGTCCACACAGCCAATAAGTGGCAGGGTCAGAGTTTAAATCCACATCTATATGTTCTCATAACCTTTCCATTACTCTATTTTAAGGTCCTCTTCAGTTTTACTGACTAGAAAAAATGGTTCCTATGTGAATAGACAGAAATCACAAGGTCATAGCTTTGTCTTTATATTATAAATTCCAGGACTATACTCTATTGGCCATGACAAAAGAGATGAGAGTCCAGTGAAAGCTACTACTATTTAGTTTTGTCAGAAAATGGCCAGAGCCAAAAGAAATGAAGATTTGTACCTCACTCATAGTATTCTTTGCCCTGTTCTTTTATAGTGATTGAAGCTTCTGTTTACACACAAATGGAGAAATTGGGGGTGCAGTAGGGAAAAATATTCTAGACACTCCAAAATAGAAGATTTGTTGAGATAGATGGGCAGTTAATGGGTTTCATTTTGCTACAGCCCCTGGAGCTGTGTGCCAAGGGAAAGATAGTGTGGGGATGATGGTGAGACCTCAGATAACTTTAGGCTGTTGGGGCTTCGAGTTTCATGAAACTGAGATTACAAAAGCTACCCATTTTGTTTCCTCTACAATGAACTACCATTGACCTTCTAGGTAGTAAAATCTTTTCCAGGATGTTGATCACTCTTGGATTTAGGTGGTAGCATACTACCTATGGCCCACTCCACTGACAGTCACCCACGAAGGACTTATAGATTAGATACTTTTTTTCTTTTTAAAGCCACTGAACGTCGAGAGTTGTTTATTACTCAGCATAATCTAGCTTATGCTAACCAATAGAATTAAATGATTAGGAAAGGCTGTGTGAGGTAATACCAGCTAGAAGCCATTTTGTACTAGAATTTTCTAATGTGATTTTAAAGACAATATGCTACTTAAAAATAAATAAGAGCTCTCTATTTTGAGGTAACACTTTTATTATGTTCATTTATTGAGTGTCACTGGCTTTTATTAGATTTCAACTCACAAATGATTATGAAAGTTAAGTTCAAATTTCTTAGGAAAATATTTAAATACAAAGATTGTTTTAAAAAAACCTCAGTTAAAGGCAAAATTTACAGTGGACAGAAAGTATGAACTTAGAATTATAATTGTGATGATGCCACATCTGTATTTAGAACTCTTTACATTCATGACAAAGCTAATACCTTAACCTGAGCAAAAGAAATCTCTTCATACCAGATTCCACATTTATTGCTCTAGCCTCTTCTCTCACAGCCAGATTGATGAGCATGAAGAACACACCATCTACTAGTTTTTACATGCGTGTTGCTTCTCCCTGGAGCATATTTCTTTTCTTTGCCATGTCGCTCTTCTTAAGCTTTTATTTTGAATGTAGACACCTTCAGGAAACTTTTCTTCTCCCATTTACAGTAGGTCAGGAGTCCCAGAATATCCTGTACTTTTCTCTAGATAAGTATTACCATATCATGCTGAAATTATCTATATATTGGTTTGCCAGCATTACTAACTCATGGGCTCCTTGAACATAAGGACTATTTTGTTAATCGTATATCCCCACCATCCAACTCAGTGTGAGCTCAGTAGGTATTCCCTAAGTAATAAATACAATCAGATATAGTAAATGAATTTGCCAGCTTACAAGCTACAACCTAAGTCACCAAATCATTCTTTGGCCCACAAATGCATGAGTATGTATAAACTGTCAAAACAAGCATTTGATTCTATCATCCCTTGATTTAAATCAAGCATTTCCTCCTGACTGGGAAATTTAAAAAATGTGTAATCCTATTTCTTGCCAAATATGTTGTGCTATAAAAAGACAAAGAAGAATTAGTGAGTTTTAGGAAGTGTGAATCTTGCAAACAACCTAAGGATCATTTCAGTAAAAGATCATCAAGTAGTATCAGGATGTAATAATAATTTTCTCAGAAAAGACTTTAGTAGATGCCTGCTGTCTACAACTTTTGAGAACACAGTAATAAAAGGAGGGCAAATCCTTGTACTCAAAGAGTACACAATAAAATGAGAGAGAAAATGAATATACAAGGAATTCTAATAAAAAAAAATAAGTAAATGTTAGGTTAGAAGCATAAAACAGAGTGCTAATTGGGGTATAAAAAAGAAAAGGAAAAAGGAAATCTAAAATTAAATGTCAATTAAATAGTAACTGTTTTACATACAAATTTTCATTATTCCTACAAAAATGCCCCATAGAGTCATTTTTCTGAGAGAATAATAGGAGGCTCAAATAATTTTTATAAAATCTACCCACGGTCACACTGCTTGTCACTAATAAAGTTGGAATTGACGTTCTTGTCAGCTAGACTTCATACCCACTATTGTGTTCAACATGCAAGGGTGTTTTAAAGTGCACCTAACAAAGCATGTTCTTCAGAATTTCCTAGAGGTGCTTGTAAAAAGTTTTTAAAAATTGCCAATTTTATACCTCAGACTTAATAAATCAGAATTTACAGAGCTCGAATCTAGGAATCTGCATAAAACAAGTCCCCCACATATGATCTTAGGTTTGGTCAGGAGGAACCCTTGCATTATATTACATTTCTTCCTGGTCGAAGGGGATCAAAGAGATGATAATTTAGCCTAGCAGGATATGTTCCTTATTTGGGGATGATGAAGACAAAGTTTTATGCATTAAAACCACATGTAAATTATAACTTTTATTTTTATTAATAAATGACAGTAATAATAACTACAACAGTAATAATGAAGAGAAACAACTACTCTGTGTTCCTGGAGAAGCAGGGCTATGTTTTATTTAGCACTAAATCTTATTCATCTCTGATTTCCCAAATTTAAAAAGGTGAACCTTAAAAATAGGCACTCTATAAAAGTTGGTCGAATAAATGAATGAGTTTACCATGCAAATCTATTTCTTCTGAACATATAAGCTAAAAATACAACTGCTTATGTTTTCCTGCAAAACACAGTTTTCCAGAGGAAAATGAAAGCCAATCAAAACAAATGCAACCACTTCGATCAGAATCACTACTAGAATCAGTGTTGGTATCAGTTTGTGGATAAATGTGCTTTACCTCTTGCCTGCTTCCAGAGATCCTTAACTTGGTAGCGTGACCTTTAATTAGGGGATGTCATACATTGTGTTCTCAGTAGTTACTCCAGATACCCTATGCATCTCTGCTGCAGATAGGAAAAGTCATAGATTCCAACTGGGAAGATGTAAAGTCTTTTAGCTTCTGGTTTGTACCTGGTAGAAGACACAAGCTGTGATCTTGATAAAAAAAATTGGAACATTAAAAATGTTAACCTTTTACTGTCTCATAACTCACAGTATCTCACTAATCCTCATCAAGATCTAGCAATATAAGCCATTGCTACCTGGACATTCTCACTCAGAGATCTCAAAGTATCTCAAAAGCATTTTGTCCAAGTGAACTCATAAAACTTGCTTCTGCTGTTTTCAATCTCTTTATTATTTCCATCATCCACCAGCCAAGCCAGAAGTCAGGGAACGATATCTACTTAGTCACCAAATCCTCTCCATTTTTATTTCCTAAATACCTCTCATCTCTGTCTCATGTGCTTTACTCCCATTGCTATTACTGTTATCCAGGCTACCATGTTCTCACTACATAGATTTGTAGTTTTCTAATTTTTAGTCTTGTCTTCTTAAAACCTATTATTTACAGGGCTGTCTGAGTTGTTTTGTCAACAGCTCAGATCTGACCATGTATATCATTCAGATCTATAGCTAAAATCACTCTTTGGATGGCATATAACACCTTTCCTGATAAATGTGTGTGTGTGTGTGTGTATGTGTGTGTGTGTGTGTGTATTTCATCTTTCTGCCTTTGCACATATTATTTCTGTCTCTGAATGCCCTTCCATGTCCTAAATAGTTTTCATTCATATCTGAAAGCCTACTTCTAGCATCGCCACTGCATGAAGCACTGCTTGACCACTCCCTGCTACCTCTCCCATCAGCTAGTTCTGCTTCCTCATGTCTCTTTATTTTACGTGTGTTTCTATGATGGCACTTACTACATTGCTTTGTGACTTGTTCATGTACTTTACTCCCAAATACACTGTGCGTTTCTTTTAGGAAAGGCAGTGATTTTATTGTTTCTCTTCTGTTTTTAATAGGGTTTCTGGGATATAGCAGGTATGTATTTCCCAAATTTGTTGCGTTGCTTCAGCAATGCAACATATCACTTGGAAAAAAGAAGCATGTATCACTTGGAGGAAAGCATTCTCCCAAAATACTCAAGCAGTAGTAATTTATAAGAGATAATTTTTCTCTTTTGTGCTTAGATGCATATACTGTTCTTTTCTTTTGAAGACCTTTCATAACTAATGTAAGCTATAGAATAAAATCCAGATACCTAAGGCTGAAGTTTAAGGCTACTCACAGCTCAATCCCAGATTGAATCATCAGTGTCCCAAGACTCATATTTGTCACATAATAAGCCCTCAGTAAGAATATGTGTGAATTCTGTTTCCCACAATGCCCCTGAAGAAACCACCGGCTATTACTGAAATAAATAGCCACTTCTTCTGTCAGTGAAGCAGTATGCTAAACATATTGCTGTAAGATAAACCCCTCACGCTGGTGAGACCAGTGGCTAATTCAAGTGTGCTGTTTAATTTTCAGCGGAGGATATTTGGCTATCCTGATATTTGTCACACAAAATCTCGTGCTGTAGGTAAGATGTGAAGGAAGAGGTAAGCAGCAGAACACAGTGTTTAGTTGGCATCGCAGAAATATTATATACATCCTGAAGCATGTAAGAATTTGGTCTCATGTGAAATATAGACTTCTCAACTAAAATACTATCAGGGTAGGGAGGTGCTAAGAAGTGATTAGTGAACTCACTACAAAGATGTTTTATTTTCTAATTTTCCTAAAATTTACTTTTCAAACATAAAAATAAAAAATTTATATTTACATCCATTTTATTGTTCTATCCCAATGTAGCCTAAAAATAAAAAGGAGATTATATTAGTGCACATTTGGGATAGTAAAAAATTGCAGACAACCTTAGTGTCCATAAATAGTGGATTTGATAAACAAATTAAGTTACCTTCATGCAATGGAATACTATGCAATCATTAGGAATGAGGGTACAGAATAATGCTTCCCAACCTGGGGCATTGTTCATGAGTCATTTTAATAAAATATACATAATATAAACTTATTTCCAATTTTAGAAATATGTGTATAATAAATACATGCATATAATACTAGAAAGACATATAAAAATGATAAAAACTGCTACATATGGGTGATAGGATGACAAATGATTCTTATTTTCTTTTTTTCATGCCTATATCTTCTATATTTTCTATATTAGTACCCATTACTCTTTTTTTAATACTCTTAGATTTTTGTAACAGCCATATTTCAATTTCTTACTTCCATCTTTTTTCCTTTACTTTCTCCTCTCTGTTATGGCCATGCTTCTAAAGAAACCAAATTTTTTGAAAAACAATAAAATTTAGCCAAGAAATCAGTCATTTTGAAAATAACAGTGTTTGTTATTTAGAGTGCCTGGCCATTTGGTAGAATCCATCTGCGCTTCAGCTATTTTAGTAGTTTTCCTTCAAATAGGTTTTGTGAGCCCTTCCAGAAACTCCAATTTTCTGTAGAAAGGATTATAACCTTAGTGTGGCAGTCACAGTTCACAATCTGGGCCCAGTGTAACACTCAGCTTCCAGAGCCCTAACCTCAGCAATGCAGATCACTCCATGCTCCAGCACAACAGACATTCTCCGCCTTCTTAGATTTGCATAGGACAGTCCCTCTGCATGGAGCATTTTTCTTCACTGCTTTCTGACCTTCTGTCTTGCTTAATGTTAAGGCATAGCTTAAATTCTGTCTACTCTAAATCCTATTCTAGCTCTAGTCTAGGCCAGATTCATGGTCATTTTCCTTTACGTTCCCCCACACTTCCAGCCTATAAAGCTCATGAGAGACAGTTGTTAAATACTGAAGAATTTCTAAGCCACTTTTTAAATTGAGAGCTTTTTATTGGGACCTTAAACACTGGCTATGGTGGAAATATTTACACAATGGAAGTTGGCAAACCAGGGCTTTTATCCCCCGATAGACCCATCACTGCTTTGCACATGAGAGCAGGGGCTTCATTTTTCTACCTTTCAGAGCCAAGGTAGATGGGCACATGGCAGGCGATCAATAAATAACTATTGAAACCAATCGAGTTGCTTTGACACATTCACTAAATTATATTTGGAATTAACCTGTTTTTCTTATATTCTGATATTCTTGTTTCTCATTTGCAGAGCAAACAAGATTTAGCTAAATACATTCTTTTTTATTAACGTTCTTAAATATTACAAAATAATTGACTTTTTCAGTGCGTCACTCATGTTGACAGAATAGAAAACTCATAAGTATATCTTTATTATATATAGAAACGATTATCCACATATCTTTACTTCCAATAGCTTTGCTTAATAAAAAATCTAAGGAGAGCCTCAGGAAGGCATAATATGATTTTAATATACTTAGTTTCAGAGAACCTCTGATGGTTAATTAAGAAACTTTCATCTTTGAAGTAAAATTAGAAAAAAAAAAAACTTATTAACTAAAGGATGCAGGGTCAGTAATAAGACAGCTTTCCTTTTGAACATTCCATCTAAGCAATCCTGAGAGACTTAAGACAATTATATTTTATCAAAAACACAGAGAAATAAGCACCATCAGGGGATGTAGAGTGACTTTGGGCATTTCTTACAAAACAGTCTTAGGAAATGATCAATTCCTTTCTAATCAGAGTCATTTTGTGAAAAACAAAAACAAAAAACAAAAAACAAAACATTATTTACAAAGCCACAGGAGTGAAAATTGTAGTTTGAGGATTAGGAGGCCAAGCATCTGAATTTGAAAAGCAATCATAGTTGGGCCCATTCTCTCAACTAAAAGTCAAGGCAGTCCAAAAAATAGAGCATCCATGCATTTAGTGCCATGAATAGGCACTGAGTTTAGACCCACTTGAGTTACACATGCTGTGTAACCTTACATGAGTTTACCTCTGTGAACTTTAGTTTTCCCATCTATAAACAAGTGTAATACCGACCTCCTAAAGCCGCTGTAAATATTAATGTTTCATATATATAGTAGACACTCAATAAATTTATTTGGTTCTTATCTATGTTTATTCATTTATAGGTGTTTTATAAATATGTTCTATGCTCTTAACACATTGCCCTCTCTGAAAAATTTTTAATCTGCTTTATAAAATCAGTCACAGAAACATTAATGTGGATTTTTGCAAACCCCTCAAATTCTCTGACCCTAGTTTATGCATTAAATAAATTAATATTTATTAATTACCTATACTTTGTCAGGCATTTACCTGGATTCTAGAGATACAGAGATAAGTAACCTATGGTCCCTAACTCAGAAGCCACCATACAAGGGAGGAAGACAAACACATTACAAAATAAATAAAATCTGATAAATTCTGTGATGAAGTTGCCTACCAAGTGACAAGGGGATCAGGAGCATCGCCAGTGAGCTTACACTCATCTAGGAAACAGAAATTAGGCAGCTAATGCTCGTCCTATAAGGCTTTTGTGAACGTGAAATGAAATTATGTGTATCAAAGCAATTTGTAACCTGGAAAGTGAAATGAATACTCATTTTCAAATGAAATATGAAATTATGTGTTATTTGGTACCTGCGATTAGGGCAAAGAAATGTTTTGTAATTATTTCCTTTTGTGATTACTATATCGTAGGTGCTCAATAAATATATGGTGAATAAATGTATGCAAGGATATAGAAATCCAGAAATCCAAGAATTCAGAAAAGTGATAGTCAATGGAATGTTAGAATAGTTTGCGAGCACTTCAGGGATTTGGAAAAACTAAAACCAAGTTAAAAGCATAAAAAAAGACTTAGAAAGGTAAAGAGAGTATTCTAGATGGACAATAGACTAAACAAAGATTGGTATAATTATATTATAATAGCAAATATACTTTGGATATGACATAAAGTCTAGGCAATGTGGTTCATGCTTCAACAGTGACTTATGTAATCCTCACAAAAACAGTAAATAGAAATCATTGCTTTTATTTTCCAGCTTAAATTCAGGAAAGTCAATCGACTCACCATAGTCACAAAAACATTGCGTGTTACAGTTAGAATTTGAACTCAGGTCAGTGAGACTCAAGAGCAAATGAATGATCTGGAAATAGTGTACAATCCAACTTGGCTGAATTGGTGCTTCCAAATGTGATCGTCACTCTTGGCAAAGCAGCCTAATGGTTTTCCTGGCTATGATGGAAGAATTTCTTCCCTGTCACCTTTACAGGGATGTTTTACTCTTCAGTTTACATCTCGGTCCTGTCTCAGAGAATGGTTCCAATATTTGCCCAGCTGTTTAAATCCGGAACCTAAGTATCATTCTCGACCACCTCTCCGCTCCTCCACCTCCGTTCCACATTCATACATAACAAAACACCCTAAAACTTAGTGGCATAATATGTTAAGCATTTATTTCACATGAGTCCAAAAGCTTGGTGATTTAAAGCTGTTTGGCTGGGTGGTTCATTTGGTCTCGGCTGGGCTCACTCTCATGTTTCATAGTCATCTGGTTGCCTAACACAGGATGGCCTTTGTTGGGATAACAAGGGTGATTCGGTTTTGTTCAGCATGACTCATTTTCCTTTGGCAGCATGTTCTCCTGGCCATGGCCAAGGGCTAAGAGTGAAAGCAAGCCCAGTGACACAGGCATTTTTAAACCTCTGCTTGCAGAATGTTGATGAATATGCCATCGACCAAAGCAAATAACCTCTGCTCCTGACTACCTAGCCTCACATTACACCCTGATTCCTTCACCTTCTGATTCCAGCCATCCCTGCCTTCTCCAATTCCCACTCAAACAGGGCTTTTGTACATAGTCAACCTATCTGAAACATTCTTCTCTCCTCATGGCTCTTGGCCCATTACCACTGATTCTTCAAATCTCAGATCATGTGTCACTTGCTCATGAAAGTTGGAAAGAACAAATAACCCTCATCAGGCTCTTGCGGCACCATGCACTCCTCTTTAAAGCCCTTGTAACAGCAACAGTGTTATTTATATGCTTATTTAAATAATTTCTCGTTTCTCAACTAGACTCCATATTATATATAAGCAGGAATCACAACTGTTCTTACTCACCATCGTATCCTAACTATTTAATGAATGAAAGAACAAATACATGCATGTAAATAAATAAAAATAATAATAAACTTAATACGTAAATACAAATAAATGTAAATAAAATAAGTGAAAGTAACTTTTTTAAAAAAGATTGGGCTACTTCTTAGTTCTATCCTGAGTCTCTCATTTTGCCCTGTATTAGCAAGAACTTCCTGAAACACAAATCTAATCTGGTCATGCCTCAAACAGTATTTCTGAGTGGCTTCTCATAACCAGTAGAATGAGTAAGGCTCTTAGCAAGCTCCAGGGACCTCCCTGGCCCACCCACTGTCTGCCTTTCCTGTCTCTATCCTCATCTATGCCCCCACCAAATACCACCTACTCATAGTTCTCTTAACCCACCAAATCTTTCCTTCTTCACTTCTGTGTATCCTACTCCTACTAACCTCTTACTCATTTCACTTTACTCATTACTCTTACTCGAACCTGTCCAACTCGAAGTCATCTTTTTAGCTCTAATCTGCTGTCACTCTGGAGAAACTTACCCTAACGTTTGATCAGTATCCACAGACTCTGTGTGTGTGTGTGTGTGTGTGTGTGTGTGTGTGTGTGTGTGTCACTTCTTTTACATTCAAACAGCTCTTGTACAATCTTCCATCATACAAATCATTGCTTTATAGTCCATTATATTGTGGAGTGTGCCTTTGTCTGATCCTCCTACTTTATGGGGAAGGAAAGAACCTTTACCCCTACTTAGGATGAGATCAGTCATGTAGTAGATGTGAAATATTTGTCATATAGTGGATGAATGAATGAATAAATTAATGGATGGAGAAGGACAAGCCATGTTCAGGTTTGGGTTTGGGGAGAAATAGAGATTGCTGATTCCATAAACAGAGGCAGCTTTAAACTAAGGATGCTCGGAATTGATTTCAGGACTGTTCTGTCTTCCAAATTTCTTCTTTATGATTAGGGAGAAATACTAAAATTACTAACTCTATGGATGAGATAGAGGCCTGAAGGTTGCCTACTACCTCAGTGTTCGTCTTGCAGATGAGACACAGTAAGAAGAACTTGGACTTTGGTGGCAAACTGCCCTGGGTCTCTATCCCAGGTCAGCCACTTATTAGTGGGGTGAAGTTGGACAACCTCTCTTTACCTAACTTCCCTTCTCAGAAAAATGGTTACGATACAATACACCCAGCAAAGCTTTTGTAAGGATTAAATGGCATAATATTGTATGTTACTGAGTATAGTGCTGAGCCATGGTCAATACTCAATGTCTATAAATGAGCTTCTTCCATTTTTCCCTCTCTTTCTATTTTACAGGGGGAACTAAGACATGTTGGGTTCTTCCTTAGCACTGGGAATTAGAAAATGTCTCCTTCTTCCCAGAGGAAGGAGGACACTTTCTCATCTCTCTGGACCAAGTTCAATATTGCTCTCTCCCCCTTCTATCTTGTCAAGAGTTTGTGGCAGGATTTCCTGGTTTGCATTTACAATTCATTGTTCATAAAGAGAACATTTTAGATAAATAAGAAAAAAAAGGGGGGGAGGGGAAGGCCTCAACATCCATTATATCAGAAAGAGAAAGAAAACCCTTTAATTTCATTTTCTGCCGCAGAGCTGATTCAGCAGCTCTCCACCTTCTCCATCCTAACTCCATTTGCCCCCCTTTGTTTCTGGTCCTTTTCTCATTAACCACAATATATCTCTGTCAGCAACTTTATCCTCCTTTTTAAAATAGGGAACGACCCTTTTATTCCCTGTTGCCACCAATGACTTCCTGCCAATTTGAGAGAGGTTGCAGTAATGGGCCCCGGGTGTCAGACCAGGCCCACTACAGTGCCTCTTCAGCATCTCCAACATGGGACAGGGTCTGTCCCTGCCTACCCTGGGCACTGCCTATTCTTGATGTGTGGTGTGCTCTGGGTAAACTGTTGGTTTCTTACATGATGTGTGGTGTGCTCTGGGTAAACTGTTGGTTTGTCTATCTTTTCCTGATATGTCAGAGTGGTTCTGAGCTCTGTGATCTGCTTCCCTGAACTCAGCCCACTTAGCTGAGACCCTGAAAGCCAGGCAGAAGGGCCACAGCCTGCACAGCCAGCCCAAGTGAATCCAAATTTCTGCCTTTGCCAACTTACTAGTGTATGGTCTTGGGCGGGTAACATGAGCTTTCTGGGACTTAGTTTCTCCTACACGAAATGAGGATAACACAGCCTCATGATTTTATGATGATGGTGATGTTAATGATGATTTTTTAAAGAGAAAGAGCAAAGGACAGGGAGAGAGAGAGTAAGAGAAGGAAAGGGAGAGGGAGAAAGAGAGATGGGAGGAGGGATAGGAAGATAATAGTGCCAAACAGAGTTTCTGACACTCAGTACTCCTCAGCTGCCAAATAAAAGTTGCTGGACCCCATTGCCCAACCCACATCCATCCATAAAGGAGTTAGACTCTCCTCTCTGTTTCCTTAGCTGACGCTGTTTAGTTGGGGTCTTATTTCAACAAAGCTCTTTCAAATACATATATTGCTATTCTGATATAAACAGTATTTCTTAACTGTTGCCTTGGCTTTGTAAGAAATGCTCTGTTTACCTGCCCTAGCTCCAAAGGAACCAGATGTGTAGGTCAGTCTGTCCCAGAGCTGGAGAAATGTTATTTGATGTTCAGCTTAGATGTTACTCCCTCCAGGAAATCTTTCTCAATAGAAGACTAGTTAGAGATACCCTTGGGCCGAAACAATACTTGGTACTTACCCATCAGAGTTCTTAATGAGTTCTGATATAATCTCCCATTTCCTGGTCTATATTGCATGCTAGATTCCAAATTCTTAGAAGGAGGTAGGATACTGAGCTGCTCACACAGTGTTTGGCATGGTTGGCACACAATCATGAAGTATTTAATGAGTAAATGAATTACATAAAAGAAAAAGAGTGAAACTTTTCTAGAATACTTTGGAAAATTGACTGAGGTTCTTTAAGCTAATAGGAACAGTCTTAGAGAAGAGGAATGACATTTATTCAACTCCTTTATGGTCCAAGAACACTGAGGATATTGTATATCACTTAATTACAATTAAGCTTCATCTAATTCTCTAAACTTTGATGTAACATTTTCATGTCCATTTTATGAACAGCACTGAGGCACTGCATGTCCAAATCACATACTTAAGGATGCAAAGCAAGTAAAGAGAAGATCAGAAATTCAAACTACAGTCTCTCTGACTCCACACCACACCACCAGCTACAATTCATAATTCTTGTTTACGAAAGAAATACTGGCCCCTCTGCTGTTGGAAACCAGGCTAAGAAGGAATGAATCTTTTCCTATGCTAAGGGACAACTTTTTAAAGAAAGCTTTTACCTAATATGAAATGAAAACATTTTTTATGAGAAATATGTGATCCATATGTGTGTTAATATTTGAAAGCCCCCAATTCACTAGAATTTCTCTAGGCTGTTTTGTCAGGGCTTGAAAAATAGCTCCCTGTGATTTTTTTGATGTGAGTTAATATAGTGATAAGCACCATAAAGTCTCTGAGAATAGCACATCATTAATTTACCTTGGAAAATAAGACTTCATTGACAAATAAACCTCATAAGGGCTCTGTGGTTAAAGTAGCTTGGCGAGCAATGGTTATTTGAATTGAATGAAATTAAAGGTAAAAAGTGCAGCAAATGTAACAAATAATTATTTTATGCAGCCGAACAACACATAGCCTGTTTTATGAAGGGTCCTTGACTAAGTTGAAGGGAAAAATAAATTATTGGAAACACTCCATTTTAGTGGAAGGCAACATTATGTTCTGAGAAGAGCACCGGATTCATAGGAGACCTAATTTAAATCCTTGCCTGGACACTAATTAATTGTTTGACCTTGAGAAAATAACTTTCTTTCTCAAGACCTTGATACCATCATCTTTAAAATGAGGGAATTGAATTCTAAGAACTCTCCAGCCCCACCTAAAACCAACTTTCTAGAATTCCAAAGATTTTATGACACATTATGATGGCAAACACAAATAAGTTCTCAGGGAGGAGTATAGATTATTAGGCTTAAACTCATGGAACTCGGGCTACTGCCTAATGATTATGCATGTATTGTGGGATAAAATTGACCTGGGCTTGAGTCTTTGTCTCTTCACATACTGGTCTCATGATTTTAGATAAATTTCTTCAGCTTTTTAAAACTTGATTTTCTGTAAGATTATGTATACTACTTCCCTCAAAGGACTGGCATGAGGATTAAATAAGATAAAATACATGAAATTCCATGCACAGTACCTGTCACACGGTAGATACGGTAGTAATAAAAGTGAGCCTCTACTATAATATTAACAGCTTGTCTTAGAGACATGCTTATAAAGAAGTGGGTAACAATCCGTGGGGTCCAGGGAGTTTTCACCCACAGTTGAAAAGCTTGTGTAAGTGCTAAAGCCAAAATAAGTGAGAAGTGTATGAAGTGAGTCAGGGACAGATATCATTGCTAGGATCGGAGTTAAGAATCTGATCCAGGGCTGGGATCATAAATTTGAGAATCAACAGCATATGGATGATGTGTAAAGCTGTAGTATAAATGGGATCACCTAGCCAATAATTCTCAACCTCGACTATACTTGAGAACCACCTGGAAAGCTTTTAAAAAATACTGATGTTTCAGTAACCCTCAGAGATTCTTATGTAATTGGTCTCAGGTGCAGCCTTAGTATCTGTAATATTAAAAGCTCCTTGTATATTTCTAATATCCAGCCAAGGTTGTGAACCACTGACTTAAGGAGGAAATGTAAATAAAAGAGATTCAAGGACTGAGTTCTGGGTCTCTCTCAACATTTAGAATCCATTATAGAAGTAGGAACCAGCAAAAGAGGCTGGGAAGGAGTTATATTTGAGGCGGAATTAAAAACACAGAATTGAAGAGACAAAAATGGGTTTTAATAAGGGAATACTGTTCAAAGCTGCTTAAGGCTAAATAAAATCAGAGAAGAGAAGTGTTTAGTAGGTATGGTGTAATGGAAATTCCTGGTGGACATCACAGGGGTAGTTTATATTGAGTGGTAAGTGAGAATCATATTTTTAACTTAATTTCCCCTTTCCTTTGATGCCTAGCACAGATCTGGGCATATATTTGATTGAAGCTTGATTAAACAAGCTCTTAAAACTTCTTACATTTAAAAACCATTTCTGGAATGCATCAAATTTTAAGATTAAGTATGATATATATGTCAATAATTCATTGAATGGTTCACATGAAAACTGTTTACTTTGTTCTCATTGTGGTCCAGTTAATGGGTTAGATTCAGAGCTTCTCTATAAAGCCATAAAGGTTGTTCTCTGAACAACTACAGGGGTCACTATGTACAAAGAGTATAATGT
>NW_006494614.1:50391307-50420582 GCF_000325575.1 Pteropus alecto | reverse complement strand
AGAAGGGTTTGGAGAAGGATGAAAATAATTTTTATCATGTGTCATTGGCACGCCACCATAATCAGTTTCTTCAGCTTAACTTCATACTCCTCTGGGTAGTAGGGTTTATTATTTCCTTTTTATAGATTATTAAAAATGCAAAACTAAAAAGTCTTAGAATACACAGGTGGTAGAGCCAGATATCCTGTCAAGTTCTTAGGTGACATACCTACCAAAGGCAGCAGTGAGTATCACGTTATGTCTCTAATACAATATTATGGAAAATGAATTCAAATTTAGTGAATTGTTAGTTATTGAGTATCTACCGTATGACTAGCATTGTGGGGGTCCCTGAAATAATATAATAAGTCTAAAATACAAAAATTCCTGCCTTGAAAAGTTCATAGTTTTCTTCTTAATACCATTATACCTACTGGCTCATCCTAAACTGTTATTGGTTTAAGCAACAGACTTGAGATACCTGGCCTCACAACATACTATCTGTGAATACTATGTGAGTCACCTTGCCTCTTTCTTCCTCAGTTTCCTCAACTGTTCAATGAGGCAAAACAAGTCCTGTTTAGAGTTTCCTGGTATGCTGTGGTTAAGTAAATAGAAGTAATCCTATAAGCAGATACCCCACATGCAGTATTTAGGACTAGAAATCAATTTTTAGTGATAAAGTACAACTGGAGCATAGGCTAGACTGACTGGTGTATTGTGATGGTGCGTTGGAAGGCCCAGGTATGCCAGCAGCTAGGCTTGCTACATGCGATGCTGCTGCTGCCTTATAGATATCCTTGGCTATCTGTACAATTGCCAGCTCCTACTCTTTAGTCTTTTCCTTGGCTTCCTTCACTGTCCTGGTGAGCATCTCCAAAGGGGTCTCACCTTGCATCTAGACCAAAATCTATTCAAAAACTTTGATCGTCTTGGCCCCATTGCTTCTCAACCCAGTATGACCAATTATTCTAATAGTATGGGCAGTTCTGGCCACCTGGTCTCTTGATATCCTATAGTAAGATATTCAGTCTCTGTCAGAGCTCAATAGTATCCTCGCAACTGTTTTTCAAATGATGCATCCTTATCTTTGCTGCTGATGATATGATCTTACTCTATAAGAATCTGTGCCACTACTCTCCTATTAGGGCTTTACACAGGCTTCATATAGCATCTTTTTCCTCAGTAGATACCTCTGGTACCACACATTTTGCTGAATCATATGGTCTCAAGAAGCACAGATGTGTCAAATGCAGCTACACTTTTTGAAAAATCATTTCTTGTTGTGGGACCCATTCAAACTAGCAGCCTTCTGAATTAAAACGATATTCCCAATTGCAACATATGTAATCTTTGAAATCCAGAGACCTACCAAGAATTGGGCTTCTTTCTTAACAGTAAGAATAAGGTAGAATACTCGTTCTTTGGAACAATGTACCAACGTGGACTCCTAAAAACTTTACAGATGTATCAGATCTTAAGTATTTGTAGGTTTTATCTCCTTCTGTCTGGAGCACATGTATCCTACCAAGACATCCAGAGCTCTTTCTCCTCAGGTACATTTCAAATATCAAAATTATAACAGACCAATGTGATATTCTTCAGAATGTCTAAATGACCCTCGTCTCTTCAAACTATATTGTTTTAGAAAGCCAGAGAATTAACATAGCCCTAGGACAAGATCACAATGTATATTGTTGTTCTAGCCATGTGACTATGAACTATCTCTGATAATCCTTCATGATGGGTATTGAGAAAGGATTCACAGGATCAATAGCTGTATGCCATGAACTAAAGACTTTGTTTCTTTAGTAAAGCTAAACATTTGCACAGCAGCTAAATGCTGCTAAATCTTGATTAAGTTTGTGGTACTCTACTAGCATCTATAGGATTCCATTAGCTTTTGTAATAGAGTTAAATTAAATGGGGTATAAAATGGAAGAGAAGAGGACCACTAACCTTGCATTACATCCTTCAAGTCAGTACCATTTACACAAGATAGAATATTAATTTTTTAAAAAATTGAGTTGTATTTTTTATATAGCAAAATTCATCAATTTTAAGTATACAGTTTGATGAGTTTTGACAAATATATGTGGTTATTTAATTGCAACAACTATGATGTTTCTTCATGTTTATTTATAGTCATTCTCTTCTCCCAAATAAGTAACTCATAATTTCCAGATTTGGAGACTTTCTAAATGTTTTGTTCATTTATTTTTAAGTTAATTAAATTAGAACCAGAAAACATGCTCCAAATGGTTTCAATCTTTCAAAAATCTATTGATAATCGTTTTATGGCATATAATATGGTCTATATTGGTGGAAATTCTATGTGTACTTTAAAGTGTATTCTGTAGTTGTTGGTAGAATGGTCTATAACTGCCAATTTGGTTAAGGGGATTGATTTTCTATATTGTGTCTAACTGAGCTGTCAGTTACTGAGAGGGGTTGTTAAAAATGCCAAACATTAGTTATATAAGTTTTGCGTCATATATTTTGAAGTTCTGTTTTTTTCCTTCAAATCCATTTGTGCCTTTGTATTTAAAGTCTGTCTCTTATAGACATGAAATAGGAGATTCTTGCTTTTTTATTCCATCTGACATTCTCTGCCTTCATACAGTATAATTTTAATATGGTTATATTTAAGTCTGCTTTTTTACTCTTTTTAAAATGTCCAATCTTTTTTTTTGGTTTATTTCTCTGTTCCTTCTTTCTGTCTTTTTGTATTAATTCAACATATTTTAGTATCCCATTTTAATTTTTCTATTGGCTTTCTAGCTATATCTCTTTATAATTTTGGGGCTTACTCCAGTGATTACATATACATTTTAAACTAATCTAATTAGTTTCTTAGTAAAATTATTTAGTAAAATTTAGTAGTCATATATACTTTAAAGAAATTAACAAGAGTGATTGTGTGTGTGTGTGCATGTGAGAGAGACAGAGAGAAAGACAGAGACAGAGAGGCAGAGAGACAGAGATTTTAATATTTACTCACATATTTACAATTTCAGGTTGTTCTTCATTTTTCTCAGTTGATCTGACTTGCCATCTAGTATTATTTCCCTCAGAATTAAGACTTAAGAACTTACAGTACTTTTTTTGTGTATCTGAAATGTCTTTACCTGTTTGCTAGATATAGAAGTTTTAGTTATTTTTTTTTTTTACCTTTGGTTACTTGCCTGTCACCACCCCCAACACCCAGCATTTTGAAATATTCTTCCAAAATCTTATAGCTACTATAATTTCTTATGAGATTATCCATCCTTCTTATCATTGTTCCCTGTATATACATTCTGTTTTTTGTTTGTTTGTTTGTATTGGGGAATGAGAGTTCTTTAAGTTTTTTTATTGTTATCCTTTAGTGATTTGACAATATATATACTCAAAGATGATATTCTTGTGTTGATCCTACTGGAGAGTCATTTAGATTTCTCAATTATTATATATGTATTTAATATTACTAATATTTATTAGTATTTTCAGCTATTGTTTTTTCAAATTATTTTTTTTTCTGACATTTTGTTTCTCTCTCCTACTTTTGGGATTTCAACTAAATATAACATGAGATTACTTTATACTGTTTGACAGGTATCTGAAAGTCTTTCTTTTCATTTTTTAAATATTTTTTAATTTTTAAATTACAGTTGGCATATGATATTATATTACTTGCAAGTGTATGACATAGTAATTAGACATTTATATAACTTACAAATGATCACTCTGCTAAATCTAGTACCCATCTGACACCATACATAGTTATTACAATGTTATTGACTATATTCCTTATGCTATAATTTACATCCCCATAATTATTTGTAACTACTAACTTTTACTTCTTAATTTCTTCTTTTCACCCACTCCCAACTCCCTCCCATCTGGCAACTATCAAAATGTTCTCTATCTCTGAATTTGTTTCTGATTATTTATTTTTTTCTTTAGATTCCACATGTAAGTGAAAACATATGGACTTGTCTTTCTCTGTCTGACTTACTCTACTCATCATAGTACCCTCTAGGTCCATCTATGTTATTGCAGATGGCAAGTAATATTCTATTGTATATGTACCACCTCTTCTATATCCATTCATCCATTGATGGATACCCAGGTTGCCTCCTTATCTTGACTATTGTAAATAATGCTGCAATGAACATGTAGATCCTCATGTCCCTTCAAAGTACTGTTTTGGATTTCTTCAGATAAATACCCAGAAGTGGATTTTGTTTCTTGTTAAGGCCTTTGTTTGAAAGTCTATTTTGTCTGGTCTAAGTATTGCTACTCCAGCTTTTTGTTTGTTTGTTTGAATTTTCATGAAACATCTATTTCCATTCTTTTGCTTGCAGTCCGTATAAGTCTTTTGAGCTCTTGTAGGCAGCATATGTAACAGTCTTGTTTTCTTATCCATTCAGCCATACTTTCTTTCAATTGAAGCATTTACTCCATGTACATTTAAAGTAATTGTTAATAGCTATGTAGTTACTGCCATTTCATTATTCATAGTTTTGATCTTCTTCTTCTTCTTCTTCTTCCTCTTCTTCTTCTTCTTCTTCTTCTTCTTTCTTCTTCTTTCTTCTTTCTTCTTCTTCTGCCTTCTGCCTTCTGCCTTCTTCTTTAAGTCCCTTCAACATGTCCTTAACACCAGCGTGGTAATGATGAACTCCTTTAGCTTTTTATTGTCTAGGAAGCACTTTCTGTCCTTCAATTCTAAATGATACCTTTTCTGGGTAGAGTAATCTTGATTTTAGGTCTTTGCTTTTCATCACTTTGAATATTTCATGCCAATTCCTTCTGGCCTGCAAAGTTCTGGTTGAGAAATCAGCTGACAGTCTTATGGGAGCTTCTATGTAGGTAATAATTGCTTTTCTCTTGCTACTTTTAAGATTCTCTCTTTGTCTTTAAACTTTGGCATTTTAATTATGATGTGTCTTGGTGGGGGCCTCTTTGGATTCATCTTGTTTGGAACTCTCTGTGCTTCCTGGGCTTGTATGTCTATTTCCTTCACCAGGCTAGGGAAGTTTTCAGTCATTATTTCTTGAAATAGGTTTTCAATTCCTTGCTCTCTCTCTTCTCCTTCTGGTACCTATATGAGAATGTTGGTGCATTGATGTTGTCCCAGAAGCCCCTTAAACCATCATTATTTTTTTAAAAAACCTTTTTCTTATTGCTCTTGTGAATGGGTGTTTTCTGCTACCTTATCTTCTAAATCTCTGATTTGAGCCTCTGCTTTATCTACTCTATTATATTGATTCCTTCTAATGTATTCTTCATTTCAGTAATTGTATCCTTATTTCTGACTAGTCTTTTTAATGTTTTCTACCTCAATTTTTATGTTTTCTATCTCTTTGTTGATGTTTTCACTGAGTTCATCTACTCTTCCCCCAGGTTCTTTGAGCATCCTTATCACCAGTGTTTCGAACTCTGCATCTGGTAGATTGCTTGTCTCCATTTTGTTTAGTTATTTATCTGGACCTTTGTTCTGTTCTTTTGAGACATGCTTCTTTGTCACCTCATTTCAGCTGCCTCCTTGTGTTTGTTTCTATGTATTAGGTAGAGCTGGTAGGTCTCCTGGTCTTAGTAGAGTAGCCTTATGTAGTAGGTATCCTATGGGGCCCGGTGGCACAGTCTTCCTGGTCACCTGAGTCAGGTGCTGCAGCTGTGTCCCTTGTATGGATTGTGTGTACCCTCTGGTTATAGTTGATCCTTGGTTGCTGTTTGCATGTCAATGAGAGGGTTTGACCCTTGGGTTGATTGGTTCTGAGGATTGGTCATGAGTACAGTGGAGAAGCTATTGTTCAAGAGCAGAATCGACTTTAGCAGGTCTCCAGTTTCTCAAGTCTGTCTTTTGGATGTGTTGTCTTCGGATGTGGCCCTGGGCGTTGCTCTGGCTCAGACCAAAGTCAGCCACCTGAAGTGCAGGTCAGGGCTTCCTAGGAGGGGCCCTGCTGCAGGCCAAGCTCAGCTGCAGCCTGTGCCTTACCTAGGTCCACCTTGCCTGAGCCACCAAGCCATCTGCATATGGCCACCCCACGTAATGGGTTTAGGTATGCCTTGAGAGGCCAAGCCACATACCAAGGCCAGCTGCTGCTAATGCTAGGCTGGAGGCTGTTCAACAAGAAATATGGGGCATGCTGAGGCCAGATGCTGCTTGTTTAGGTTTTTTGAACCTTTGAGAAGTTTTCATAAAGTCTGCAGCATGAGCCAAGACAGGTCATTCATATGGAACTGGCCTGGATGGGCTCACAAGTTGAGTAGGTCAGGCTCTCAGGGAATCACCAGGATAGGGCAACCAGTGTTAGCCAGGTTGATAGAGACTCAGATATGGTAGCCGCCTATATCTTCACCCTGGGTTGGAAGAGGGCTCGGCATAAGAAGAGTGGCTTCTGCCAGCACTTCCGTCTGGGAGAAAGCTGCCCCTCCAGCCCTCACCCTGCAACCAGACAACTCAGTTCCTCCCTGTATGTCCCTGGTGCCTTTTGAGCTGCTGTTCCAATGCTGGATCTCTGAACAAGTTCTTCAGGGGTAAGTCCATGCACTGGCCCTTTAAGAGGAAAGCCTGGGACTTCTGCAGCCCTTCATATAACTCGGCTACATCCAAATTTTGTGGGGCCTTCTCTTTCTGTCACTGGATCCCTTGGTTGGGTATCTGCTGTGAGACTAGGACCACTTGCTCTTCTAGGGAGACCTCTGCAGCCAAGATATCCCTCCTGATTTTTAACCACCATATGTGGGATCAGTCCTTCCGGTCTTTACCCCCCTTACCAGTCTCAAAGTGGCTTCTTCTGTGTGTCCTTAGTTGTAGGACTTTTTGTTCAGCTAGATTTCAGGTGATTTTTCAATGTTGGTTGTTCTATAGTTTAGTTGTAATTTTGATGTGGTCATAAGAGGAGGCAAGCACAGCATTTACCTAGTCTGCCATCTGTTTATTTTTCTTCTAACTCTTTCTTCTTGTTCTTTGGAGTGGCTAATTTCTTTCGTTATATTTTCAGGCCTACTATTTCTTTCTTCTCTTATCTCTAATGTATTGTTATTGTTGAGCCCATCTAGAAAATATTTTATTTCAGCTATTTTATTTTTCTGCTCTAGGTTTCCCATTTTTAAATAGTTTACATTTTGCTCTTGAGATTTTTCTGACCATTTATATATACATTTTAGCATATTTTCTTTCAATTCCTTCAACACATTTGTGTTTAATTTTTTAAATGTCTGCATATTATGTGCCTTGAGGACTTTTTCTGCTAAAGTAAGCCTCTTATCCCATAGCTTCTAGTATATGCCTTTTTCTTTAAAAAAATAAGTGCCATATTTTCCTGTTTAATAATTTTTGTCGAAAACTGGACTTTGTAGCCAATACTCGGTTGACTCAGGATTTTATCATGTTCTCCTGAGTATTATTGGGGTAATATTAGGTGGCTAACTTGCTTGCATTTATTTTAAACTTATTTTTCCCCAGGCCATACAACTGCTGATATTAGTTCCTATGGCATCTCACTGCTGATCTTCTAATCTGTGCTCCTAGATATTTTTCTTGTTCTTGAGAACTACGGGGATCAGGAAAGGACTTGAACAAAGATAATGTTCAATCTCCATTGTTTCCTTGCTTTTAGGGATTCCCCATAATTTCCAGCTGTTCTACCAGCTTTTGGCTCTGTCAGGAACGTTCATCTTCAGATTGTTAGCACCAGAGATGCTCATGATTGGAAAATACACTTAGTAAAGAAAAACATCAAATTTATATATCTAGACACACATGCTTCTACATTCCATGAGTAGGGTTCTCTTGGGACTATTCTCCTTTACCGTAGGGACCCCTCCATTTTCTTCCACATGTGTTTAGCTGTCAACTAACAATTTAGGCAGTATGAACTGAAATAGGGTCTCATCTCACCCTTTCTGAGGTTATCTCCCTACTAGAATTTTCGCTTTAAATTTCCAACTGCTTTTCCATTTCTGAACTGCAGTTTTTCTCACCATAGTTTCTACGATTATAGCTGCATTTGTTAGACAGACAGTGCCCTTGAGCTATGAAGCCTCAAATTCACAGTGCTTACCCCTTCTAGATGTATTATTTCTAAAGTAAACTTTCTAATCTGTCTATTTTTGCATATTTTCTATTTTTTTTTAATTCGTATCCAGTATTTTATGCTTGTTATCCATAGTGTTTCACATGAGCATTCTCTCTTTCATCATCACCCAAATCTAGCCCTGATTTAGTCTGATGTGCCTTTAAGCTTCAGGCCACGGCTCCTTTTAACTGTAGGGAAGATCTTCCTGATCAGACTACAACTACTTTCAACAACTCCTGAACCTACTTGGACTTAGGAAGTATCTACAAGATTGTTTTTGATTTAGTATCTTGCCCAGGTTTGAGGTAAGTATACTAATTTCAAGAGCTCCTACTTAGTTTTTCCTAATACCGTAGCTCTTATTCTATATGTCCAATATCAATGTAAATGTTCTTTTGACTTCTAAGGATGTCTTTTTAAATTATACATTCAGAGAACCAGAGAAGTGATCACAGAATAGGTGGACACTATGAAATAAGTAAGATTTCATTTATTACTTGATTCCATTATGCCCCTTCCTTTAACAGGGGCTGTGATAGCACTTTAAGTCTTTAGATGCCAGAATCAACTTGGATCCTGAACCCAGCATTCTTCAAAAGATCTGATGATTCATTTTCTTCAGTTTAAAGTTATTCTGTAAGTAGCTATAGATTTCTTTAGAGAAGGACTGGAGAGTGACTATTTTATATATTTCTTATAATGCTTTAGGACCCTTCTACATAAAGACCTTACCTTTCATTCAGTTGATAGAATCTGAATCCAAGAACTAGAGCATCTACATACTTGACAAGACGTTATAACTCTCCATTGCTTCATCTGACCTCAGCTTTCCACTCATCCATTCCTGACTTCTTGGTTGTACATATTAAACAACCTTTTTGTTGGTTATTCATCTATCTTGCTGCTGGGAATATCACGCTCTATTAGTCACCCCCATAGGTCTCTGTAGATGTTGCTCTCCTGGGAGAGCCATTCTGACCTGGCTTCCCCTTACAGTGAATACTCTAATCTTACTCCTGGAAGTTAAATGTACCACTTGGCCTTTGTTATTCTGTGATTTTATTATCCCAATTCTTATTGGGAAGTCCAATTCTATTACTACATCTATTACTATCAACCCAAGACTTCAGAGAACAGCTATTTCTGAGCTTTTCAATAATACTAGTATACTCATAACCAGAGCATTCATTTTCACTATTTATAGAGTATCTTCTGGGAGTTCATGAATAATATAACTAGAGGGTAAGTTTTCTAGTCTTATGTAAACAACACATTCTAATCTGCCTATTTCTCTTTTCAGCCCTTCTTCCATGGTTTACTATGGCAGTTCTAGCATCTATACTTTTTAGAAAACAACATTCAGCTCTGAAGAAAAAGTCACACAGTTAATTAGTGGTAGATCCAACTCTTCCTTAACAACTTCTTTCATCAAGCAAAAAAATTCATAGAGTTTTTTACTTTGTTTCAGTTTGATTTTTATTTATGATTATATTTTTTGTTTGGTCGACTGGTTAGTTTGAATTGAATGAACCTGTCTTAGAAATTTGAGTTTTATCTACAGATTTTCTAACCAGCTGACTTGTTCAGTGGGACAGGGACAGTTTAGGAGTATTTATAGAATCAAAAGAGAAAGAAGAATTGTGTTACAGAGGATAGTGTGTGTGCCATGCTGTGATTGGGAAATAATAATAATAAACTCCTGTTGTTCATTTGTGCAAGGTTTGAAACATGAATTGAACCCCATACTTTAATCCTCATGGATTTTCTTTCCTTTTTTTTTTTTCAAAAAAATAATAATTGCCCTGGCTTTGTCTAAGCGGATTTTCATTCCACGAGTGGTGTGTGACTGCACTGGTTCTGTGTAGAATAGTTCATGACTGAATGGCCTCCTCTGGGACTCCACTTATGATTGAAATTTAAGAATAATACTGGCTCAAAGCTTGTTTATAGCCCTAGAAGTTAAAAAGAAAGTTCAACCACATGAAGATATGGGTTTGTTACTTTCATACACAATGACTCAGCTGTCTCCCAAAGCATCTATTCAGGGTCTGTATTTTCGTATAAAATGTTTCTATGTTACTAAATATGTACACTTAACCACATCCCTGGATCTCTGTGCCTTCATCTGGAAACTAGAATTGATAACTCTAATTTGTAGGGTTATTGCAGGGTTTCCCAACTTCAGCGCTATTGATATTTTGGGCCAGATAATTATTCATTTTGTGCATTGTAGAATGTATAGTGACTTTCCTGGCCTCTACTTATTAGATGCCAATAGTAATCCCCACCCACCCAGTCCTAGCAATCAAAAATGACTATACATATTACCAAATATCCCTTGGGGGAAAAAATAATGTCACTCCTGTATCCCCAACTTTCTATTAAGAACCACTGCGTTATTTTAAAGATAAAAAAGCAACAATAGGAAATAATTACACATTTTGCTTATCATGTGTGTACAGTGTGTCAGAAACTGTTCACAGGGCTTTATAATTACCCTGCCATTTTATTTTTATAACAGCTTTATGATAAAATATAATAAAGTGGATATTCTTGTCACCTTGGTTTTATAGAAGTGGATACTAGAGCACAAAGAGGTTAACTTTACCAGTGTCAGAGCTAGTTCATGCTATTTGATCCCACAGCCAGTGCTCTAAATCCATGCTAAACAAAGTAGGGTCCCCTGAGAAGCAGCATGAATATCACCTGGGAACTCGTAGAGAATGAAAAATCTCAAATCCCATCCCAGAACTGAATCAGAATCTTCATTTTAACAAGATCCAAGTGATTCACATGCACTTTAAGTTCTAGCAGTTTCTAGAATTAGTGGGTATTTGTATTAGTTAGGATTCTCCAAAGAGACAGAATCAACAGTGTGTGTGTGTGTGTGTGTGTGTGTGTGTGTGTGTGTTTGTGTTTGTATGTGTGTGTACACACGTATATACATACAGGTCTGTGTTTGTGTATGTAAGAAAAAAAAAGACTGATTTTAAGAAATTGGTTCACATGATTATGGAAGTGCAAGCCCCAAATTTGCAAACTTGGCTGGCAGGATGGAGACTCAGGGAAGTGTCACAGTTTGAGTCCACAGGCAGTTTGCAGGCAGAATCCCTTCTTGCTTGGGGGATGTCAGTCTTTTTCGCTTAGGGCCTTCAACAAATGTGATGTGGTTCATCTACATTACAGAGGATAATGTGCTTTACTCAAAGTCTACAGATTTAAAAGTTAATCTCATCTAAAAAAACACCTTCACGGAAACATCCAGGATAATATTTGACCAAATATCTTGGCACCATGGCCCAGCCAAGTTGACATATAACATTAACCACCACAGCGATAAACAAATATTAGCTCTTATTGTTATTGTTGTTAAATAGATGAAGAGAGGATTAAACTCTGTTTTTTCTAATCTCTCAATTCCATCCCCAAATATTCAAGTTATAGTGTTGAGTTGTAGGAGCATAGTTTTGTTTGTTTCAGAGTTCCAAGAGAAAAATTTCTGATCAAATATAGACTGAGCAGTGAAATGTGTGGAAAGAGAATGCTTCTGAAAGGCAAGCTGGATCAGGAGAACTAAATAATTCCTTGGATCCAGGCAGATGTGGGTTTTGATCCCAGCTCTGAAGTATCCAGTGCTTACCATGGGCAAAATGCTTCACCTATATGAGCACTCGTTTTTTCATCTGAGATGGAAAGTAATAACACAGCTGTAGCAGGGCTCTTGAGAGGACTGAAGAAGGTATTATCTTTTATGTACCTCACTCATTGCCTGACATAGGCCTGGAACGGCTTGTAAAAAACTGACTCACTCATTTGTCTGCCCTTCCTTCCTTCTTTCCTTCCTTCCTTCCTTCCTTCCTTCCTTCCTTCCTTCCTTCCTTCCTTCCTTCTGCTAATCTTAAAAGAGTTAATAAATGTCTTTTTATTCTAGATATTAGTCTAAGGCTGATGGTTAAAAAATAAAAAAAAAAAAAAAAAAGAATAGAAACATGACCCTGCCTTCCATAGTTCACAGCCTAGTGGGGAAAATAGAAAGACAAACAGACACATGTGATGTTACATAATTGCCTGTCCAAAGTGAAGATGTATATATGATATAATGGTTTTATAGAGAGAGAAGGCCAAATCTGTCTGAAGGAATCAAGGAGGGGCTTCACAGAGGGAGTGGTGTTTAATAGAGGCTTAAAGGATACATCAGAGCTTGCCAGGCAGATGAAGGGAGACAAGAGTCTTCCTGGGTGCCTAGTCATGAAAACCTTTACTGGGAAGGGTGTAGACCCGTAAATATGAATGAAATATAGGGTGGGAGGGAGAAAAGTCCAGAAGGGGTGTGCAGGAGGGGTAAGCAGGTAGAGGTGTCAGATTTAGAAGGGTATTGCTTGTCATGTGTAGAAGTCTGGGCAATAGAGAACCATGAAGTAAGGGAAGATCATGATTAATCATATTTCTATTTTAGGAAAGGCCATTCTAGAGCATGGAGAAGTATAAGAGAGGCCAGAGAGTCAGTCAACCAGTCAGTCTCAGTCTCTCTCTCTCTCTCTCTCCACCCTCTTCCTTTCCTCTCCCCCTCTCTTCCTCTCTGCCACACATGCACACACACACACACACACACACACACACACACACAGATTCACATTCACACTCACATTCACACTAACAGGACTTACCTGAAAAGAAGTCTAGGTAACCTGGAAAGGTCAGTCTAAATTTTCTTATTCAGTAATTCTGCATCCCTCACTTCAGAGTAGCTAAAACTTTGATGATAGGAATTTCTGAGGTATCTCTAAACTTAGTAGACGAGAAAATTATAGACAAGAAAAAGAGAATTAGAGAAGGCTTTTAAAATTCAGTCTTACTTCCTTATTTCCCAAGCATGTAGTATTTCTGATCTAGTAGGGAAACAAAAATGCCTTGTTGATAAAAGTCACATACCCTAATATTAAAGTTCACCCCAAAGCCCCACAACCAGGCTCAAGTAATGTAGTGATACATGGATATTCACTTAATGGGGTAGAAATTAATTATTATAATAATTCTCAGGGTTGGAAAGGACTCAAGTCTAAGTCTTAGAAGTTCCCAAAGGGCTCCGAATGTGGCAAGGGCTTGGCCATGAAGCCAAACTGAAAGATGGAGGCCAAAGTTGCAAAAGGATATGTCTGGTCCCACTAGCCCTGTATATGCTGTGGTGTGGTTCTCTGCCCTACAAGAACAAATTTAATAGAACTAGTTTATATATTATATAGGTCATGATGGTCCAAGAGGCCAAGCAGAACAGAAAGAGCAATCCATCACAGAGAAGTGACCAGGGCACAGGCCTACATGAGAAGCAGGCAGAGGGGCCTAGGGTCAAATTATGAACCCAGTGTGACTAAGTCACTTTACTTTGAACCTGCTGCCTAACCTGTAAACTGTAAGAAGATTATCCATTCCATGGCACCAATTTGAGATGAAAATGAGATGGCATTTAGAAAACATTTAGTAAATAGTCAATGCCAAATAAATGTTTATGTAATAAAGAAATGAAAGAACGTGTAAATGGCCATCAAAACTATTTTCTTCCAACTTCTTAAGACTCAAGAAGTGGGAAAGATGGCAAACTCCTTCAACAAAGACATTGGACCTGACAAGGGCCAAAATTCAAGATTGGTTGAGACCCTCTAGGGAAGTCCACTCATGGTTTGCAGTCTTCCCCCTGGTAGGCGGCCAAGCCCATGAGGTGTCTGCCCCTCTAAGTTTCCTTAGAACTAAAGAGCTCACCCATTACTAAGGCGGGGCCTTTCACTTACTCAAGTTAGAATGGCACTTGGGATCACAATTGAGAAAGGAGCCGCTCTCATGATAACTGGTGCCATTTCAGCAAAACAACAAACAAAACAAAACAAACAAAAACACCTCTGAAGAAATCAAAATGAAAATTCTAGATAAGATTGTTCATCCTCCATCTCATGTTAACTCCCTCTCATATTTTCCCAACAAGTATTTTAAATTCCAACCACTTTCTTCTGTTCCCACTTCGTACTGCCAGTCCCTTATTTTGAACTTTCTACTCCGAATAGATGGCTTCTTCTCTCTTCCTGAGAAGATAGGGGCTATCCACATAGTGTCCCCTCAGCTTCTCTCATCTCCATCTTCTAACTACATCTCACTTGTGCCTCATGCTTCCCTCTCTTCTGTCAGAGGAGAAGCAACATAATAAAGTGAGTAGAGTCCAGGATTATGGATACATGTAGATATTGAATAAAATTCCTATGTCAATATTCACTGCCCACGGAACATTGAACCTCAGTATTTGAATCTGTAAAGTGAGGAGATTAAATAGCTAACCCTACTTTTATCAAATAGCATTAAATATACATGAGTCCATTAGGCTCTAGTTATCAAAACAAACAAGCCATTCAGTAACCATCCTTCCAGTAACATGTACTTCATCTATGTGTGACTTACTCTTGTCCTCCAAAATTGTGTTAGTTGGGTCTTCATCTAAGCAGGGTCATTAATTTTTTTTTGGGGGGGGGGGGGGGGAATTGAGGTATTTTCTGCATATTTGATTAATAATGATTAATAAATGGTAATATTTATTTGACCTCTTGCTATGTGCCTGACACTGGTGTTTTCCCACATGCTATCTTGTTTAAATCCTCATACAACTCTGGGAGTTAGGTATTATTATTCTCTGCTTTTTAGAGATGTGTAAACAAGTTCAGTGGTATTAAATGCCTTGTCCAGGTTCACGTAGCTAAGAGTGAACTAGATCAGAATTTGAGCCAATGCAATTGGGATCTAAAGCCTTAAGTCTCAAAACTACTTCCTTTTCATTATCAAATATATCTATTCTGTACCTTTCATTTCCAGTTTCAACTGATTTTTCCTCCCCTTATATATATACTTTGCCATCCCTGGCTCATGCACATTATAAACATTGTCACATATGTCATCCATTGATTGATTGAGTTCACAAATATTCATTGAGCCCTGCTATATTCTAGGCAAGTATCTCTGGAATAAAATAAAATAAAGCAAAAGGCAAGCAAATAAACAACAAACAAAAACAATAACAACAACAAAATAAACAGAAATGTATTTCAAATCTGAGGTAGAGTTATAAAGCTATATAAATATATTTTTGGTTTAGGGGCCATGCGAATTGTCCAATATACTAAATGACGAACTTACTGTTGTTTCTAAATAATGTCATTGATGAGGGAAGATGAATGTATTTTATTTCTGGAACCATGATATTCAAACAAACAAAGTGATGGAATAATCTTCTAGAGCAACCACTATGACCTGCCTGCTGGATCCTCTTCTTCCTTACGTCACTCTGTGTCTGGGGGTATACAGGTTGGGACCTTGGATCCCACCCCCACTGCAAGACTCACTTCTCTATTTTAAGAGAATATCAGTGGATATTTATGAGTACTCCCAGAGGATGGAGAAACCACAGGAAAGTCAGGCACTGTAGAATCCAGGGTGAGATGCAGCCATGCTAAAGAAGTACTGGAAAGACATGGGTGAGACCAGTTCTCATTCTAGCTTTTATTTACCATTAACTTACTGTTTGACCAGGCACAAGACACTAACCTGGGATTGACCTCAGTTTTCTCATCTCTGAAATAGAGATTAGAACCAGGGATCAATGGAGAAAGACTCAGGAGAGAGATCCAGGAATTTATTTTAAATTCTTTCCTTTGACAAAGAACCAAAAATTTAAAAGAAGGAACTTGCGTGATTCTTCAGTTAGATATCAAGGTCTTCAGCCTGCCCTCACCTCCAGGACATCTTTGAATTACAGCTCAGCTGACAGTATCTGCTGAGGCAGGATTAGAAAGGTGATGTAGAGATATTGCCTTGATTCCGAGAAAGAAGTAAGCTAGATGAGGATCAGACAGCATCTTTATCTTCACAAAAGTGATGTCTCACCTTGTCTGTGAGTGTCTGGCCGACATCTCAGTTCCTGGAAACTCCAAATTCAGAGTGACACCTTTAGTAGGACTCTTTTCTTTTTGAAATGATTCTTACTGGAATTGGCTATTTAAAAAATTTACTGCTGTGAGAGTGAATGATAACACAGTTTTATGCCAATTAACATCCTCTTGATAACATTTATCTGAAAACTGGAAATTGTTATTTCATCTAAACAGGAGAAAACCATATTTACAATGTCATTTTGAACATGAGAACTCTGTCTTACTAACTTCAGCCATCAAGCCATTTTAGAAGTGGAAGTAGGTAATTACCTTATTCACACTTATTTAGCAAGCATTTTACAGCAGCATTCAGAATTCAAGGAAGAGGCGATACTTGTGGGGTGATGGGCTTTAGCAAATGCTTAGGCTTTGTTTGAGGAATCACTGCTGGGTACTTTATTGAAAAAAAAATCTCTAGGTCTCCCGGATAAATTTTTAAGTAGAGAAAGATGGTTGAAGGAGATGGGTGCGAAAAAGAAATTCAATATTCTTTCACTTTTCTCAAAGCTCAAGTGCCTCGGTGAATGGGAGGGGTATTTGTACATGAAGAGGCTACTTGAACAAAATTGAGAAGGCTTTCTCCTACTTACAAACTGAGATACAGTGAAGTTAAATGAGGCATGTAAAATAAATTCACTTCAGATTCTCTCTAATCTACTATCCTTCTGCAGAGGTGATGTTGGTGGTATTTGCTACTCATCATAAGAGTATTTTAATGAAAACTAATCTTTCCTGAGATGCAAAATGACACATTTGAAGACCATGAGAGGCAGCCGGTCCATCAGAATTAAAGCAGGTGTTATCCTGTGCTTTGTCTTTGACCTATAAACTACCTAGGTCTTATTTTCTTTATTTTGGTTGGCATCACCACACCCCTCCATACTACCCTTTGCTTCCATCTCACTTTTATATATGGAACTTCCAAGTAAAGGTCCTTTGTAGGTAAAAGACTCTACAGCTAAAAAATATTTGCAAATCAAAGAAATGGATGATGTCTAAGGATACTTGAGATTTTTAACATTTAGAATTCTAACTTAGAAATTGTTACCACTTATAAAGCCTCTGTAAGGAGTGATTTTATCAAACACTTGATGTTTCCTCTGCCAGCTGGGCTACTGCTCCTTGGGGAGCCCCCTTCTTGAGAGTCAACCGAATTCTCAGAATGGAGTTATGAACATCGGCATTCGACAAATGACTTCCTGTGTTTTGCAGCATTCCCTTATGCTCCTGCCTTGATTTATAAAACACTTTTGTACTGCAAAGTCTCAATGACATTAAAACAGGTAATAAAGGAACAAAATATTTCATGAGCACCAATCTATCAGTTATTATGTTTTATCATGTTAAAAGCATGACATAAGCATTACCATCATCACCATGCTTGTTTTCCTGACAAAGACACTGAGACCTGGGAGGAGAGTGACTTCCACAGGGCAACTTGGAGAGTTAGCAGCAGTGTTAGGATTTGAGACCAGGGCTTTCTAAGCCAAATCCAGGCTCTACTGCACAAAGCCACACTTGCTTTTCACACCACTCTGCTTAGACTGAGAGTCCACTGCTTCAGAGAGCTCAGCTGAGGTCACTGCACTGGAATCCATCTATCTCAGTCAGTCAAGTGAGCCAGTGCTATTGTCTGAGCCACAGATTCCAAAAACCATTATCATCTACAGTTCCCAGAGGCTGGGAAAAATCAGGCCCTCTCCATAAAAGCTTGGAGTTCTAAGTATTCCTGGTGATTTCAAGCTAGCTGAGAAAAATATTTTTCAATGTATAAATGAAAACAATTGAACAACATCATTATGTTAATCTAGAAACTTAGTAGCCTTCAGACTGAGCTTAAACTGGAGAACAGCTTTAAATAAAATCCCAAGTATTAATCGAAATGATAATAACCATCGTAGAAACGATCATTTATTGAGCACCTACTATAATTTAGGTCCTTTACATATGTCATCTCATTTAAGCCTCATAGCAAATGTTTCTGTGACTGTGACTGTGACCTGTGAGGGGACATTATAAAAGACCCATTTAGAAGTGAGGTCACCGAGGAGTGGCAGGGCTTGGTAGCCTATGAATTATCACACAGGTGGTTTGCAAAATTCTTACTCTCACTCCATGTCAGAAACCTATTGCCATTCTACTCTTCTTTGTAACTTCCTTCTGATAAAAGTGTGATAGAATCCAAATCTGTGCTTTATACCTGAGTTATCAGAGCTTAGACTTTTAGTTTTTTTTCTCTTCTGGGACAAAATATGGTGGAATCTCATTATTATGATGATTAAACCAGAAGAACATTATCTCTCTGCATTTGGAGCTTCATGATTGAAATGACATGATGTGAATAAAAAAAAAAAAAAAAGTTAGCCAAAATTCCATTGACATTCACAGTGCTCAGTGGTCATTTGTCAGTGTCCAGAGACATTTTTGATTGTCACAACTGTAGGCAAAAGGAGACTAATGGTATATAGTGTGTTGCTAAACATTGTACAATGCATAGAACAGCCCCCCACAAGAAGGGATTATCCAGCCCAAAATGTCAACGGTGTGGATATTGAGAACCCCTCCCTTTAGCCTAATCCCAAGCACCAGGCTGGAATTAAGTAAGCAATGTTTTCTTGCTCAGCCTAGTGAAAAATAATTCCTCTTGGTAACTATTGGTCACTATTATCAGACTCATTGATATTTTCTTATGGATGTGTTTGTTCATGTGGATATTGTCTCTTTTTCTGACTCAGATACTCACTTTATATGAACCAGGAGTAGGTCTACCTGCCCAGAGTTTATCTAAGCCATAGCCAAGTCAAGTAGAAACTGAATAAATATTTGTTGACAGTGAACGAATAAATTAACAAAAATAATAGCATCAGTTCTCCTCATAACTGAACACAGAGACCACAGTTCCCCCTTTCTTATAAAGTGTGATTTGGACTTCAAAAGCCTACCCTGGCTGCAGGCCATTAAGTACCACACATTCAGTATGGAATTCTTTATCTTCTGAAATTTTCTGGGCAATTTCACAGATACAGATAGTTTAATTGAGCCTCAATGCTACTCTGTGGTTTTCCTAACTAACCACTTAACTGCATCCCATGATTTCCATCATTTATGATTCAGGGCTAAATACTTATATCTAGAGGTGCTTCTTACTTCTATAGTCCAAAAACTTGAGAGCCAAGTGCCTTGAATAATTGAGGTCCCTCTGTGAATCAAGTGTAAGAGTTAGACAACTGGGGTGCAAGTCATTTCAGTCTCAAATAATAGGAAGAGGATGAAAAAATTGTCCAGTTTCAGGCTTTTAGGAAGAAACTCTTTCTGTGGCAGCCCTTTTGTCAGGATTTGTCAGGGAGTGTGGGAGAGGGGACACAGGGGAATTGTGGGTCTAAAATGGGTGAGAGCTGTTGAGACTTGTCTTGGAAGAAAAACCAAGAGCTCAAAGTGAGTTAGAAAAATAATAACTTGTGAGCAGACTGGGCCACTGAGGGGAGGGAGGTACTATGAAAAAATGGAGGCCAGGAAGAATGTAGGCCCAGAGATAGATTAAACATCTGGATCTGTATGTCTAAAATGCATCAAGCATGGAGATGAACCTGGGCCTGGTGAGACAGGAGAGGAAAGACCAGGTTCCCAGGCATAGGGCCAAATGGGTAGAAGAATAGGAATGGGAAATGAAGACAGACACAGAATTTACATATAGCTTGATGTGTAGTATGCTAGGTCTCATACAATTTCAAATACTAGAGTTATACTCATTTTTCTTTAAAGGAAAGTGAAGCCTAGAGAGGTCAACTGGATTGCTTATAGTCTACTAGACTGTGAACTCCATGAGGACAGGGGCCAGACCAGGTCGGCTTTGTTCACTGCTGTGTCCACAGTGCCTGGAGCATGGTGATGGCACACAGTGGGGGCATGGAAAGTTCTTGCTGGCAGACTCAGACAAGGTCACCTCACTCTTAAGATGTGAATGGTAAGAAGTTAGCATTCAAACTCCTATCAGCAAGATGCAGCTCTTCCCTGCACAAGACTGCTTTCCTAGCCAGAACCAAGTCATAAATCAGAGAGAACTTAGCAGAAGCAAAGATGCTTAGGCACCAAACCTGTTCAAAATAGAGTTGTTACTTTATCTCCCAGCCTGAAAGACCTAGCACTTGCCTTTCACCACTTCTGAAGAGGTCCAATGGTTTAACCATTTCTCTCAGCTTTAAAGAGAAGAATCATTATTTTTTTAAAAAATTGGAATTAAATTGTTTTTTATCCAACTTAATAAAATGCTGAAAGACAAACATTACTTTCAAACTGCTCATACATTGTGAGATGACTTGTGTCACTTTAAAACTGTATAAAATTATTTTGGAAGCATATTTATTCCATGACAGCTTTTTATAAGATTAAATAAGGGTCCCACAATATCAGGCAGCCAATTGTTATGAACGTTTCAGAATTATAAACTTGGACTTTTCTTTGATTTTTCAATATAATTTAATTTAAAGTGAATTTATCAAATAGCTCTTATGGTTAGTGCCAAAAGCAATAAGACATGAGGGTGCAAGTGAAAGGACCCACTTAGGGTACATTCTTTCAGAGTGCTCGCCCAGGAGAGAATCACTACTGCTACACTCACTGCTTATATTCCCTCCCACAGACTAAAGTCTTGATCCTGAGATCCTGAGTTCAGCTCATTGCATCTGGATCTTTCTTCCTGTTAGCTTTCTCTCTCAGGAAGCACCTCAGATCTTCACAGCAGTTGGTAAATTTGGGGACCCTCAAGTCATTCAGTGGAACTAGAGATATGGTGAAAGGAAAGATGTGGAAGATAAGACTGAAGAAATGAGGAGCCAGGTCATAAACATATGTCCTTCTTAGAAGTTTGTACTTAATCCCACATGCCACCATTTCCTATAGTGGGCTCTGTGAACAACTCCTGCCAGTGCAAGATAATATAAAAGAATTTAATGATGAAAATAACTATGAAATTCTAGGTTCAACAAAAGTGTTTCTTTACTACAAGACTTCTCAGAGCTTTTAAGATTCTAATATGTGTTATAAAAGGGTAAATAAAACGGAGCACTTCCCAGATAAGTTCTATCATAGAATCTTTTGTGCTCATCGACCAACCACCCCTCTTTCCTGTCCCAACCCCAGAGTATTTCACAGGACAAATGTTTCCAGGAACAGCTTAACAGGACAGCTCCTGAAATTAAAGAATATTAGTAAAGTGTTCTAACAGCAGAACCACATACTCAGATTTATAGTATTAATTCTCACAGAAGTGTGGAAAGAGGTCAAGCTCAGCAGCCAGAAGACCTTCAGATGATAATCATAAACCCCAGCGAAGAGAAAACAAGTGTCTAAATCAAGGCAGCAGGTGTAAGGATGGACAGAAATTGCAAACGTGCCTCCTCCTTCTCACCACTCCTCTCCTCCAACAATACCCCTTCTCCTCCTCACCACACTTCTCAAATTCTACCCTCCAGATTCACTCAACTTCCAGAATGACCTTCATGCCTTCGCAAAATCTCCTTACTCCCACTGCAACGACTCTGTCTCCCCTTCATGAGTAAATTATCCCAGATGTTTCCTGAGCCCTGAACACTCAGAGAACACTGAGGAGCAATATGAGGTCAGAGAGGGCATAGACAGTAAAAAGGAAATGAAATTGATAGAGGTATCAAGTAAATTCAGAAGGGGTTTGCAATCATTAAAATATAAGTCTACTTTCAAATTTAAACACCACAAAGTATTTATTATAAACCTGAATATCTACCTACCTCCGGAGAATGGTTCAGCTACAAAAAGAGTCATAGAGCATTGGGTTTCAAAGAGCTACCAGTGAGGTCAGGTGTGCCTACCTGAAGCAGCTTAAGGGTAGAAGAGCCAGATGTCAGTGTTAGAGAGCTCTGCAGGCCCCATCAAGGGAAACAGAAAGCCAATAATCTATTCTAAATGGGAATCTATTTTCATCCACGAAAGACAAGGTTAGAGTTCAAGGAACTAGGCTGAGATGGGTGGAACGGAAGCAAAAGGAGTCCTGAGTATTGACAGAGAATGCTGGAAGAGTTTCCCCAACTCACCTGTCCTTACGGAACCTTGCATGCATTTTGAGGGAGTGTAATATATGAGACATTTTAGGGTACTTAACAGTATAAACTGGAACATCACCATAAGCAGAGCACAAAAATAAGAAATTCCAAGTGTTATTTTGTTTAATCTTTACAGCATTCCCATGAGAGGTGTATTATTATGTCCATTTTACAAATCAGGAAGCTGAGTCTCAGAGAGGTTACCCACCTCCACACCATGAAGCAAGAAATTGGTCCCATCTATGTCCTGTCATTTTCCCCACAGTCATAAAATATTGAATAAACCAGTATTACAGATCTAGTCTCTGTCTCTCCCTCTCTCCTTCCCAACAAGGAATGCTTTTTTTAAGTATGCCAAAGATAGCTTCTTACTTTACAGAACTGGAAAAGAAAAAGATTAAATTTAAGTGACTGAAGCTTGTTAAATGCAAGACTGTTAAATACAAGATTTTAAAAATGAGGTATTGATGTTATGTTAATATGTTGTTTCTCATAATGGCTTGATGATAGCACTAATTCAGGTTGTCTTCTTGTTGAGTATTAAGTTTATCAATCAAACGAAAGGCTGCCATTTCTATGGGTTGTCAGTGTAGTTCAGCAAAACATAATGATTAGGGGCCTCTTGAGTGTTCTAGAAAGTTAGGGAGTCAGAAGGCATGGGTCTGAGCCCCAGTTCCTCTCTAGAAGAACTCAAACATAAAATGGGGAATAAATAAGGAAAAGAATATAGAAAGTGTTATATAAACTAAAAAGTGAAGAGGACTTATGAAATGATTATGTTACAGCTGCTATTCTCCTCTAAGCTGTGGTCACTGATAAAGTAAACTTTAATCTATAAATCGATTTACCTCTCCATTGGTGAAAGATTGTCTTTTCCTATGAACATTAGGTGCTGTTTTGCCAGCTGATGTAGTTTTATTTATGTTTTTGAACCTCCATCAAATCCTCAATATTCAGTCATTCTTTTGTTCCTTCAGCAAACCTAAACCTAACTCACAAAATGCAGTGTTGTATCATTACCACAAAGTTAATGATAAGGGGAAGCCTGTTTCAGAGGATGGAAGTGAATCATTAATCTTGTTATATTCAAATTTGCATTATTGTAGGTTTTCACAGTTCTTGGTTAGCTCTGTACCATTTGGGTGGTGTGGGATAGGAGAAGTAGAGTGGTAGAGGAGAGGAAAGTGAGGTAGGATTAGAGTGCAAGAGATAAGTTCTTGCTTCTAAGGAGCTGCTCATAGACTGACAGGGACAATGTACTTCCAAGAAATAAAATAAGTGGCTCCAGTAACACCGCACTAGTACAGGCCATCTGCTTCTCTTTCTGGAATTAGTACATAACAGCCCCTGTGTGACCTCCTCACTTGTAGTCTCAGCAGCCAGAAGACCTTCAGATGATAATCATAAACCCCTGTAGTCTCATTTCTTCCAATGCATATCCCACCTTAGTCACCAGATCTGATCATTTTATTCTGTTAGCCTCAGTCCCCATAAAAAATAAATGTTACATTAAAATTAGACAATACAAAGTGGGTTCAATAAGGAGACAAATTAGAATGTTGTGGACAAGACTGCACAGCAACCCAGGGCTAATGATAGCACGATATACCATCCTTAAGCCTGGAATAAGGAGGAGGGAAATGTTCCTGAAAGCAGGAAGGAAAGAGAACTGTAGAGCTGGCTTTCTTGGAAGTTCAGTGATATTGGGTAGAGGTAAAGCCTGTCTCATATGACCCCGAAGGAAGGGAACCTGGCAGTAAGTGCCTCAATTTTCTTCTCTTCATCCCCCTCATCTCCTGCTTAGCATCCTGTAACCAAACCAACCAGAAACTAGACTTTATGGGAGACCATTAATATAGTGACAAAGGACAGAGTGGAAAGAGACAGAGAGTAGATCTGCAAGGGCAAGCAAAATGTGTCCAGCATAGACTCTTTATGTAAAGCCTATCTGTGTGCTGGGAACATAAAGGAATGGAGTTGTTTCCATTCTGGAGGAAGCTGCAGTCAAGGGAGAGTTTGAAAAGATGTAAACTACAAAGAAATGCCCAACCCTGAGAATGTGGTAAGGAATTTATTTCCATTGACTTGTTCTTTCATCAGACCTTCCCTGAAGGCCTCCTCTTTGACAAGGAGATGCAGGCCCTGAGGACCCTGGATTTCAGGGATGCTTAGACTGTCTATGAACTCATTATCTGTTTGCAGAGAAAGACGTGTAAATGGTAAACTACAGTACACAAAGCTTCAAGGTCTTCTTTTCAACTGAACCTTCTTTCCAAGTATCCAAACACCCAGCTCATAAAGCACAATTAGTTCTGTCCCTCTTTGCATATTTTAGATGGTAACTGCTTTGGACAGCAGCCTATGTTCATTAGGCTTCGACACTTTCTATGTCAGTTAATTTGATTAATATCAGAGAAAACTCAATTAGACTTGTCAACTTTTTGCATATGACATTTAATATCTATTAAAATTATGTCACCTCCATCAGCCAGGGGCCTTATTTTCAGTTTCTCCATACCATCGAGAATGCCAAACACCCAAACAAGGGGAATGGAAAATGTGTTGCTGTCATTCTCCCCACATATCTTTAAAGCCAGTCTAATATAATGACTTGAAAACAGTTTTCATGTTAATGTGCCCCTTACTCCCATTTTCCTAGATAACCATACTTGAAACAATGTGCCAGACTGAACGTTGTTTAAATAGTACTAAAGAGAGAAAAAGAGAACCTTCATATGCAGAGAGAAAAATTAGGTTAGTAGACTAGTTTGAGAGTTATTCATATACCTGACTGTCACTTCTAAACAACTACACCATTTCTAGGTCAAAATGAGGCTCCACAAAGAATATTATTATATTATAAACTCCACAAAGAATATTATTACAGTTCTTAATAAAATAGAAAAGAATGTAAAATTCTGTTTATTAGTGGAATCTCTTTATATTAGAAGCTTTAAAGCTCTAGATAAAATTACTACAAGATATGTAACACACATGGAAATGAAACTGTATAACTAACTGTATCATTTCAAAGAAGAAAAAAACTTAAGGATCTCAGTATTTAATGTCTGTGTTTATCTCATTATTCTACAATAACTTCTTATCTGTATGCCTGCTCTACAATTTATATTCTATCTACTGAAAACTCAAATAATTGGCTCTTAAAAAGGCATATATATCAGATTAGTTTGAAAGATTTCTTTCAAAATACACGCACATTCTGATGCAGTTGGTCTAACACTTTTCTAAAGTCTCATGACTTCTCTGAAGCCTTTTCTATCACCCACAGATAATTGCCTTGCTCTCTGTATATTTTATACATTTTTAGTATTTCCATTATCACACTCTCCTGTAATGTGTATGACACTTTTCTTCCTTTCAGACCAGTCTATTAGTTCTTTGAAGGCAGGAAATTAGTCCTATTTTTGCATTCTGAGAGTATCCAGCCCATAGTACATGCTCAGTAAATGCTTGTTGACTAGAATGGAATTGAATGGATATTGAATATATTTAGGTCATCTATTACTTCCTCGGCTTGTTACTCTTAATTGCTCTTTATTCAAGGATACTTTACACCACTTAAAAATTTAGTGACCCCATGTGGTTGAGGCTAACTGTGGCAGTACTTCATTGAAAAGAAAAGGAAACAAGAAGTCTACCAAACAAAAACAAAAACCATTCTAATTTTACTAGTTTTTGTAGGAGACATTAAATGAGTTTCAGCTTTACCCATGGGATATCTTACAGATTTCTTTCTCATTCTCCTCCTTTCTCACTGTCTCCTACCCTGCAGCCACCTAAGTCTTAGTCTTTTCTTTCCCTGTCTTTCAGTTTCCCTAATACTCTACCCACATTTATTTTTGCTTTTTCTCTCCTTCGTTTCTTCTTGTTTTCACTGTTCTTCTCTCCCATCTTTCACTTTCTCCAAATTCAAGAAGCCAAGTTGGCTTCCACCTGCCCCCACCATCTCTTTTCAACATATAGCCCAATATCTCTGTTTCCATGCCCCCACCATCTCTTTTCAACATATAGCCCAATATCTCTGTTTCCATGTCTACAACTTTCTCTGTGTCTGCACAAATGAATAATTGCACCCCCTCTTGGTTCCTCCCTAATGGATAGTCCTCTGAGAATTTTCATTTTGAGCCTCAAAAATGTCAAAATATAGTTGTAAAATTTGTAATGTATTATCAATGTTTATATTTTATAACTGAACACATTTAAGATAAAAATGTAAATGTGTTCCAAGAAAAATTACAGGATTTGTAAAAATTCTCATTCTTGGTACAGCAGAGGCAGCGTGTTTTATTAGTGGAAAACATGTTGAATGTCATTTTCCTTTGGTATGTCCAATGTATCCTGTCGGAGTGTCTAACCACATTTACACAGAATATCAAGAAGATCTCATTTGGAAAAGAACAACTTAAGCCAAATTTTCCTTCTGACCCTAAATCCAACCACTGCTAGTAAAGAGGAAAGTACACATGGAAATATTTTGCGTCGAGTCTGCATTCAAATTGTGGCTCTTCGCCTTCTTAGTTTTGTGATCTTAGGCAAGCAGTGAGCTTTCACTTCCAAAGAGGGCTCTCTTACTTTGAAAAGATAGAGCTGTTTTCATTCCCCTAAAGATTACTGTTTCCCCAAAACAGGATATGGATGGAATACTGACAGTAATGCCCGATCGGAGCAAGAAAGTAAATACCACACGGTCATATGGGAGGGTTCTGGAGTCAGATGACAGACAAGTTGCTGGCTGTATAACTCCATATGAGTTACTTAGCCTCTCTGAGACTCATTTGTTTAGTGACCATTGTAAAAGAATGCATTTCATTAGGCTGTTAGGAGGACTAAATGGATTAGATGAGATAATGCATGAACATATTAACTCAGTACCTAAATAGACTGAATATTGAATGTGTGTGTATGTATTAGTTTAATATCATCAGTGCGTCTACCTTTGCTCAGAGACCAGACACACTTGGAAGTGATGAAAGAATGATAAAGTGGAAGGCCAGGGTAGATATTTGGCAGTAACAACCAGCTTAAGGATTAGCCAGGCAAGACTCTAATATTAGTATATGAGTTAGACTGTGAGGTGTTCGGGAAGGATAATAGTGACTTTATCTTTGTTTCTTTAGTTCATTGTTATAACCCAAGTACTTTAAATAGTGCCTAGCACATAATAAGTGCTCAATAAAAACTTGCTGAATTCCCCAGGCTAACTAAGCTGCCATCTTGCACACAGTGAGCCTTCAATGAATGTTTGTGAAAGAATAATAATAATAATAATTGTAACTAACATTTATTGAATTGTTATTATGTGTTACGTACTCTTCTAAACTCTACATGTATAATCTCATTTAGTTTTCACTTTCACACAATGAGATCGGAACTTTCATTACTTTAATTTTTCAGATAAAGGAAATAAGATACAGATAAGCTACTTATGTGTTCACAAAGCTGAAAACTGGTGAGGCCAGGAGTTGACCCCAGCCACTGTGATCCAGATAACATAAGCCTTAGGAATGCTATTGATTTTACTTCTAGTTTCCAGCTTAATAATATCCCTGGAAAAAAATTTAGTGGTTTCACAATTGAAATAAAGCTCAGTTTGCTAATCTGTAGTTAGAGATCATATCACTTTACCTCCCTATCAGAAAGAATTATTTGGAACATCAGTGAAGCTAATGTGAACTACCATAAAATATGTTACATTTTATATTCTCTATACTGTAATATAACTGAAAGAACATTGACTTTGGAGTTCACAGACTTACATTCAAATTTTGGCCCCTTTTGATTAGTTTTATGGCCTTAGGCAAGTAATCCTTCCTTGTCTTTCTTATCCATAAAATAAGAAATATACTGACTTTGGGGGTTATGATAACCATAAATGAGATAAAACATAATAAGCCAAAAAACATTGGCTAGCATATGTAGGTAGACAAGGACTAAATTCTGTCCAGCAAATGCTCTAGTTTCTTTAAATGTCATGCATAGGACTGTGATCAACATTTCTTGAGTATCTGCGATGTATATACGTCATATAGAGAAACCCAATAAATATAGCCCCTTACTCTCAGACTCCCCAATCCCTTAAGTCACTTCAGAAGATCTGTCACCATTTCCTACTCAGCACAGTGTGCCCCTCTGACCTCAGCTAAGCAGTACCTCTGACTGATTTCTGCCTCATCATCTGTAAAAGTAGCATGTGTTTCCAGACTTGTGTTTTAATGAGTATGTATGGTATAATTTACACTGAAATGAGACACACAATGAGTCTTCTCTGTATTGTTAAAAGATCTGGAATTTTGTGTACAGGGGGCTAGTATTAGTGTCTGGTTTCCCTGGTTGCCATTAAGAAAATGCGTGCTATAAAGTTTAGTGGAGTGGCACTCCAGGGCCTGATTCACACCGCACAGAAGCTCTTTTGCAAAGACTTGTTTTTGTCTTTCAGTTTCACATTTTGTTTCAAGAAAGTGCTGATCCCATTCGACTGAAATATTTACTTTAGGACATTTTAGCAACTCATTAATTCTTTTTTTTTTTCACACTTCACTTGCAGGTAGAGTTCATTATGGTCAAGCTGGTAGAAGTCCTGTAATAAACTCTGTCTCTCTCTGTCTCTGTCTCTCTCTGTCTCTGTCTCTTTCTTTTGGCTCTCTCTCTGGCTCTCTCTCTCTCTCTCTTTCTCTCCCCTCCCCTGCCCCCTTACTCCTTGTTAAGAAGCATGAGATAGAATTTGTATTCAATGTGTAGATCCATAGTTCTAAAGGCAGAGCAAGGGCATTTAGCAATGTATGGAGACATTTTAGGCTGTTAAAATTGAGGAGGTGCAACTGGCAACCAATGAGGAGAGGCCAGTGATGGTGCTAAATATCCTACAATGCACAGCAAAGACCACCACAGCAGAGAGCTACTCAACCCCAATGTCAGTAATACCAAAGCTGAGAAACTCTTGCGTAGAGAAAGTGTTTTATCATAACTCAGTTTCTAAGGCTATATATAGCCACCCCTGAGGAAAATTAGTGTCAGGCCATCCACCAATTTGTTTTTCTGGCCTCAAGGAGCTTAAGACCAACAGTGAATGTTTTTGAATACATGTAAGCCTAAGTTTGACTCCTAGTGCCACCATATTTTAGCTATGTGACCTTGGACAAGGATCTTTACATGCCAATCCTTAGTT
>NW_006494614.1:50332175-50390945 GCF_000325575.1 Pteropus alecto | reverse complement strand
AAAAAAAAAAAAAAAAAAGCAACAACAACGAAATAACTATCTTGGAAGTCTTTATACAGATTACGTGAAGTAATGTATTTATAGCCCTAAAAATGTCTGATGCAAAGCAGCCTCCTGACGAGTACTATTAGTGTATCTTTGTAATAATCATGTAACTGAAATGATCACCAGAGACCCTTAAAGTTGGCCTAGTCACTCCATGTATTAATTCCCATGAAGACTCAGAAACATTCTCCCTATTTACATACAACCTCCATCTATAAGGGGAGAACATAAAATGGAGTTATGCACAGAGTGCTGTGTGAGCACCCCAAAGGGGCCTGCTGCCTTACCTTGGAATAGGAGAAGGCTTGCTCAAGGAGATGACTGGCTTAAGTTTAAATCATTATGATTCCAAGTAAGTTACCTAACATAGTCTCAAGAAATCAGTTAATTTTTTTCCACATTCTCACTGGCCTCAGTCATTTATTCCTTCAGCAAACTGTTGATATTTATATTATTAGTAATTGCATTGACGGTTTAATTAAAATTTGAACATCACATCCAATTTCAGCCACCTGCTATCTTTTACATTCACTCATATTTCAAAGCACAGAATGTTCCCTTTTTTAAGAAGTTGGCCATCTCTGCTGTAGTTTGGAACAAGAAGCCCAGAAAAGAGCTTGGTGGTCGAGCTTGGTGAATGTCCACTAATCTGGGATTATGGCACATATGTGACTTCCAGACATCTAAAAAGAAAAGCCCGGAAAGGTGTCCTTAATTACAACAATTACAGGGAAATCTCTAGTTGAAAGTATTTACTGTTAGTGGCATAAGGTCAATCATCTCATTACTTATGAATCTATTTCTGTTCCTGTTAGCAACTGAGTAGATATTTAGATCAATGTGCTCTTAGCCTGCAGTTTCCTATTCCTGATAAAGATATTGAACAAACATTGGCGTATTGAATTATTTTTAAATGGGAAATGATATGTCATTTATGTGGTGTATAAATAATGATATTTCTGATTTGTACCTATTATAGAATATTAAAAGAGTAGATGAAATTGAAAACAGCCACAGGACACAAAAGGATTTAGCAAGAGGAAAGTTGGAAGTAACTCCAGGGTTTCTACCTGAGGTTGGAGCTATTACTGTCATGTCTCCCTTGACTTGTCTTCAGCTGATGGATATATGGAAGATGTACATTCACTGTATTTACCCACCTCTCATGTTCTGCTGTGAACACCTCACAGGGCAGGAATAGAATGTGAATCATATTAATATTCCCAACATTCAGCACTGTGCTTGGCATAAGACAGGCATTCGGTAACTATTTATTGATGAAATAATTTATTTATGGACTCTTATTAGAATCCAGGATACTGTGGACCCTGTGGTTCATCACTCATTTATCCAATTGACCAGGTCAAAAATTTAGAATCATTTTTGACCTCTTTCTTTTACTCACACGCACAACCAGCCCATCAATAAGTTTTGCTAATACTACCTTCAAAACACATTCCAAAATCCATTACTTCGCTTCCATTGCCTCCTCTTTCATCCACGATACCACCATATTTTACCTGAACTACTCTATGTGGTTACTTGTCTATACTCACTCACCTACCACTTCCACTTTCATCGTGCCATCTCCCAGAGACCGGTGTGAATCAGTTGTTCCTGTGCTCAAAATCCCCCGGGGGCTTTCTTTCTCACTCACTGTAAAAGCTGAAGTCCTTACAAAGAACAAGAAGTCCTGGGACATTGATACCTCTCTCTCTGTTCTATTACTCACTCTGTTCTAGTCACACTGGCCTCCTTATTGTTCTTCAAAATACAAACAAGCTCCCAACTCAGAACGTTTGCCCTTTATGTTCCCTCTGCCTTGATTAGTCATCCATAAGAATTCTCTTGGCTCATACACTTTATTCAGATCTCTACTCTACATCACTCTATCTAAAATATAGTAGCTTTGATTACTCTTTATTCTTTTCTTGCTTTATTGTTAATTCATAACAGTTATCCTATCTGCCATTATATATTTATTTCTTTACATCTGTTCTCACTAAAATGCAAGCTCCTGTGAGCAGAGACATTTTTGTGTACTGTTGGAGAAATGTAGCTAGAGTTTAGTTGCTGCTTAATCATATGCTAGATGAATGAATGAACAGAAAGAAAGGAAGCCAGTGCAGATCAGCCTTAAGTGAGCAAAGGGAAGATGGACCATAGGAGGCAATAAGCAGATGACAGATTATCTTCACCTGTAAATTATGCTCAGAATTTGAATTTCATTCTAAAAGTCAGCAGAAAACTCTTGAACTGTTTTATGAAGCAAAGTGGTAATATATAAATTATGTTTTTGAAATATTAGCTACTTTGTAAAAAAATTAAATAAATAAACTACTTTGTACATAGTAGATGGAAGGAGAACAAGAATAGAAATAAAGAAACAAATTAGAAATGTCCTGAAGTAAAGCAGGCAAAATTGGAAAGAACTTGGGCCAGAGTAGTGGTCGTAAAAATAAAGACAAATGGGTGAGCTTGGAGTCTGTTTCAGAGATGACAGGACCTGACCTCAGGTTGAGTATGAGGGTGGGGAAGAGAGAGGAAGGAAAGAGAATAACTAAGGTTACGTCTTAGTTTTTGGTTTGAACAACCTAGTGAATAACAATGTTGTTTATAAGGAAAGACTACGGGAAAATAATTTTGTAGGAGTGAGACAAAAGCTCTGATTTTAATACTTTAAAAACAAAAAACATTCTGAGGTTTAAGTAACTACTAGATATTAAAATAAAGATGATCCAGAGGCATTGGATAGGTAAGCCTGGAAGTGAAAGAGATCTGGGATACACTTATATATTTGAAATTCATAAAATTATAGATGGTACTTAAAGTAATAGGACCAAATGAGTTTATTTAGGGAGAGAAGTAAATAGAAAAGAAGGTCTGGCTCCCATTGTCAGGAAAGACACAATGAGGTAAATACCCTGGCAACAACTCAGCCTATTTCCTGAGCAGGTGACATAAGCAGATTCAGAAGACACTCTGGCAGGAAATCCAAACTCCACAGGAGGCTGACAATAAACAAGAGAGTTGCATCTCTACATTAACAAGTGAAGAAACCAGAGCTGTTTAAGGAGAAAAAGGGTATGAGAAAGGGGTTGGATAGTTTAGAAAATTATAGGACCAAAAGAGTACGTAGAGTTCTTAATAAGGTCCAAAAATTATCAAAGTGATAGTTATTTGAGGCTGTGACCTGAAAATTCAGGAAGTAGAGAATGTGATGCCATGAACATCTATACTATGAAGTTACCTTTGGGTTTTGGCAGTTTGTTCTCCATTTCTGTTGATGTGATTACTCAAATTGACTTTAATTGCAAGTCTTTATCTATTAATGTTTATGAAGGTCTGTCCCTTCAAGATTCCCTAAGTGCCTGGTAGTAATCACTCACAACTAGCAAAATGCTCTTCTGTCCCTTTGTTTGCCTAGCATCGTAATCCTCTCTCTCTCCCTTTGTCCTGATCTGAATACTCGGTGCCCTGTTAGCATCTTTGCCAATTTATCCTGAGTTTCTGTGCTTTCCCAAGACAGTCAGCAAGGTACACTGTTTGTGGGGAAAACTTCTTGGTTGATGTCCTCGTTGAAAAATACCCACCCCACCCTGTATCATGTAGCACCCTGTCAGTCCCCGTGTAATGCCATTTACTACTCTTCACACATAAGTATCTCCAGGATAATCCTATTTAATCATTTTTATCCATATTAGTACCTGGCACAGCAAACAAGTTAGTAGGTATTAAATAAATACTTGTTGAGTCATTAATGGATTTATACTTTTAACACATACATCTCACACTTCCATATTGCACATTACCAAAAGAGAGCCAAAGCTGATATTCAAAGAAATCTAAACAAAGATCTATAAATTTTAAAATGTCTATCATCTTCACAATGATGAATTTCTTGAGCAAACATACTGTAGATATTTGCTATTGTTTCCCATCTTTCTCCTTTGTATGGTCCAAATGATAAAATTATTTATAATGTATGGCATATTTATATGTTAACAGTATTTGTTCTTGCAAAATAGTGCATGCTTTGAATGTATGTTCCAGACCTACCACTGCTTCTTTAAAAAAAAAAGAACACTTCATAAAAATCTTTGTTCCTTTAAGGAATATTATTGTTTGATAACTCTCTCCAGCAGGAAATCCAGTTTGCTGGTATGCAACATGAAAAGGATATTGGCTCAGATAGCTAGACTTCTAAGGGACCAAGGCTAAAGTACATGCCTGTCACAGCACCTACAAGAGTGCCTGACCAATAGTAGTTACTCAAGAAATAGTTCTAAATATGAATGGAGAGACAGTCTCTTACAGGAGCTACAGCTCCCACTAGCAGAAAGAGAGAATGGAGAGCTGAGAATCCAGTGATACTTGCTTATGAATGTGTTCATATGTGTACATGGCAGGAGAGTGGCACCAAATCAAAGATCATATTAGATCAAACCAGAAGATCATATCAGAACTGGAAGGCAGAAAGTTAAGAGATTGAGAGAATGAAACCTTTGAGTAGCTTTCATTGAATTGTTTTCCTTCATTAGCTCTTGATGGACTCTGAGAGTTAATCATTGTATTTAATGGTTCAGAAGAAGAGAAATAATCATATTTATAATGGAACATTAAGAACATACTTTGAAGTGGGCATAGAAATACTTGTATCGAGTCAGTGAGGCCATGTAGAATTTAATCAACGAGTTAGATATCTCAAGGTATTGAGAAGAAATTTTCTTTTATGATAAAAAAAAATATGCTGTGTAGTGGTTTAAATGCTTAAACCAGCAATGATAGGCAGACCCTCCAATAAATTAATAACGTTCATTCAACAACATTAATTGGGTACCCACTATGGAGCTGGCGTTATTCTTGGCACAGAGAGAAAAGTATAATCAGAGCAAAGTCCCCTCCTCTCATGGGGTTTCAATTTCCAGGAAGTTGGTTGATTTATTAGAAGTAGGAAGCATCCAGGCTACCTGATTAACAGATGAGGAAAGAAGAAGTATATCATTATAATTTGTACCAAGAAACATTGAAAAATAAAGAATATTTTCTGTTCAATATTGACAATGACATCTGTTGACCTATATCTGCAATTTTGTGTGATACGCAAGTGCTAGAGATTTAAATTTCAGAAATGACCCAAGTTCTGGGAGATCAGAAAGAAGGGCTAGATATTTTGTAAAGTGAAAATTCACGCACAGAGTCTAACATATTGTAGACATACCATCAATGTCAATTTCTTATTCCTTCTTTTCTTCCATTGTATATATTTCTTCTTTATAAAGTTATGAGGACTGTTACATTATTTAAAACTGAGAGAAACAAAAGCATAAAGAGAATGAAAAATGAGTTTTAAAGTATGTATAATATGATTTAGTCAAGTGGATAACCTAGTTCAACCCTACTATAAAGACAAATAAGGGGAAGAGAGGCCTTTAAGACATGATTAACTGTCAATCATTTTTCCGTGAGTGGCTGAAGGTCAAAGAGAAGTGGAATAGTTCTGATCCTGGTGATTAAATCAAGAACACATAGGTTTGAAGGACAAAGATGAAAGATTAAGTTAAATCATAGAAATTCAAGCAGAGGAAATAACATTAAGTCGATTAGCCTATGTCCTGCCAAGGAAGGGAAACATTTTTAGAGTACTACTTCATTACCAGTGTGGTGTTAACTATCGAATTTCGTAAGTCCCACTAAATTCATTCATTCAACAGATATTTATTGAGTGCCCACTATATGATATAAACTGTTCTAAGCCCTGGGAATAAAGCCAGGAACAGTCAAAGTCTGTGTCTTTATAAAACTTATAATATAGTCCTAGGAATGAACAACAAACATGTACATAAAGTGTCAGTAATGTTAAATATGAAGAAAAATAAATTAAGCTCAGAAGTCTCAGAACATTATTTATTCCAGCGGTCCCTAACCTTTTTGGTACCAGGGACCGATGCTCCTATAAGAATCCAATGCCTGATGATCTGAGGTGGAGCAGAGGCAGCGAGGCTAGTGCTGGGGAGCAGCTGCAAATACGGATGAAGCTTCGCTCACTCACCCACCACTCACCTTCTGCTGTGTGGCCTGGTTCTTAACAGGCCACTGACTGGTACCGGTCCCTGTCCCGGGGGTTGGTGACTTCTGATTTATACCATATTCCATTGGTCAAGTAAGTTAAAATCAGAAAAGATTCAATGGAAGGAAAAATGGAATTAGATTCCACCTTTTAAAAAGAAGACTAGCAAGAATTTACAATCATCTTTAATCTACCACAGATATCTCTAGTTGTTATGAGCAAAGGAGTGATATGGTTTGACTAATATTTTAAAAGGCTCACTCTGACTACTATATACATAATCAACTAGAGAGAAAAAAGTGCGAAGGTAAAAGTTGGAAGATCAGTTGTCTATATTTAATACTAATTTTCTTTCAACTTTTAGTTCTCTTGATTTACGGGGAAAAAAATAATAAGTGTGAAAGCACATGATTCAAGATTGCATATCAGTTGATTTTTCTTATAAGACATACTGTGTGATACAATTCCACTTGCTTATTCACTCAATATTTTTTTTTTTTTGTATATAGGCATTTGGGGACACTGTGATAAGCAGCTGTAATCTCTATTTTTAAGGAACATTCCATATAGTTGGGGGAAGAGAGATGCAAATTTCAAAATACTTTTCAAATGACATAGTATTAGTCAGATTTTTGATTTCTCACTATTAATTGTAAAATGTCAACTTGCTCATCCAACTCATTTTCAAAATATAAAAATCTACCCTTTTCCACAATATAGAATATCTACTTTCCAGATTCTCATCATAAACTATAATCTTGAAATTACTATTATACTGAAATTTATGAAAGCTCAAATCAGCAAAGTGATAATTTGTCTTAAGAGTACTGTGTCGGTCCCCTTTTAGAGGAATTATGTGGAGAGACTTGAACCACCAGAAGCCTGTAGTTTACTTTGACCATATTAGCTTAAGCCTTCTCCTGAATTTAACTGCACATCTGTAGCTTTTCCACTTAATAAAATTATAAATTCTTAAAATCCAGCTAAACACCACTTCTTTTCCAAGAAGCCTTCCTTGACACTCCTCCTCAGTGAGACTTCATTTCTGTTTAATGTATTTAAACATATATTTAATTCTCTCTTTTTATGTAATCAATGATAAGCATTAATAATGTAAAGAAGTTATAGAACTATAATTCTTAAGCACCTATTATGTGTCAGGCACTAGGAAAGATGTCTACATTTCTCTTAATGTTAACAGAACTTCCTTAGAGATCGTTAATGTTACATGAATTTATAGATAAAGAAATTGAGGTTCAGGGACTTTAAATGATTTTACCTAAAGTTACACAGTTAACAGTTTATTATAGGATCTGGGCTTCAATCTCATTTCACTTTGGCCCTTCGGGTGCCTTGAATAGTGTCTCTCAAAATTTCATGTCCACTTGAGACCTTGAATAGGACTTTATTTGGAAACAGGGTCTTTGTAGATATAATTAAGATAGAGATCAAGGTGAGGTTTAAGATGGGCCCCAAATCCAATGAGAGTTTCCTTATAAGTCGAAAAAAGAAAGCACAGAAAGGCAGAGAGGGAAGGAGGTCATATAAAGACAGAGTCAGAGATTGGATCTGTGCTGTCATAAGCCAAAGAATACCAAGAACCTCTAGAAACTGGAAGAGACAGGAAGAATTTTCCCCAGATCATTCAGAGATATTGTGGCCCTGCTGACCACTTGATTTTGGACTTTTGGCCTTCAGAACTGTGAGAGGACAAATTTCTATTGTTTTAAGCCATTCAATTTATAGTATTTTGTGATGGCAGCCTTAGCAAACTAATATAGACCTAAAACCCATTATCTTTTTCTTAAATCTCTTCCCATTTCAGGCCTCTACTTTAATTTACCCTAGGATTTTAGAGTAGTAATTTACTTTTCACTTCAGGCTATTAACACTGCCACTTCACCTCACCAACTGCTCCTAAAAGGGGATAAAAATGATAGAGGGAAATATTTCGGGATAATTTTCTGTGCTAGTTGAGGACATTCAAACTGGAGTATTTAGAAGTGGGAATTTAATGGCTCCTGTCACCAAATGGGAAGAAGAGCAGGGATGTAGTGAGGCTTCAATATGACAGGGCCCAGTATTTCTCAATCTCCCATCCCTCCTTTCCTTTGCATGTTTTCTTCATCTCTGGGCCAACTGAGAGGCAGACAGCACCTGGGGCTCATATCTAGCAAAGTTAGACCACCATGAAGGAAGAGACTTTTTCAGGACTTCCAACTTGAAAGTTCCAGGAGAAGTGTTGCGATTGGCCCAACCTAGACCACATGCTCACATTCATATCAAGGAGGCAGAGCTTTGAGAATCACTGTTGCTGTAGGACCATGCAGTTATAGTGTGGAAGAACATTTCTCCAAGAAGTAGGATGCTGTTATCAGAGAAGAGGTGTGTCACTGAGGCCGATACAGAAAACGATGCAGATCATTTCCATGAAAATGCTACTCAGCCACTTCCTTGGATAAGCCTTTCACTTACAAAAGGCACAAAAATAGCAAAGCCAAAACACAGACTTATGGACTATACATTTCCAAGCCACTTAATATGAGTGTCAATAAAGATGTTAGAAAGTAGTATAAGCCTTTTATTTTTTTAAAGGGACCAGGGGCAAGAAATCTTTTGAATATATGTGGAAATGAAAGCAGTAGAACTTTCATTATCCAGATTCTATCACAAGGATTTATGTGGGAGGGAAGAGCAGTTCCAATAAAGAACAGAGATCTGATCTTTTTTTCAAATATTGCAGATTGCAGTATCTTCAGAGCTTACTTCCTCTCTGATTGCAAAGAAAGCACTGTACATGACAAAAGAGAGAAATGAGGAGGAACAGGGCGAACTGCTTTCCAGCAATGCAGCCTCCTCCACAAGACCTGGCAGACTGGCAGGGCGGAGACGGACTTGCAGGACCAAGTCATCTCCTTTCCCTGAAGGGCCATCCAAGTCTTTTTTTTTGGCAAATGAAGTTGTCCCAAAACTTTACTTCCTACATTTGGTCATCTATTAAGAAGTTGGTTTGTGTCCAAAATCCAAGCAACCTTCTTCTAACATACAGGTGCCCCTAGACTGAAAAGAAGCAGCCAAGGATGACACTCTCTCAGAGCAGAAGTGACATCAGGCCAGCTTATATTAAGAGCCAGCTCAGATGTCACCTCCCCAGAGAAGCCTTCCTTGTGATTGTGTAGCACTTTGTAATATCCCTGTTATAACAGAAACATCTCAGAAAGTAAGTGTTTGCATATTTTTGTTTTTCCCCATTAGAATGAGCATCTGCAAGTTAGGAGTCTTTCCTTCTTTCTGCTTATGTCCCAAGTTTAGCACCAGGCTCTGTCTGTAGTGGTGGTTCAATGCATCTTTCAGTAAAAAAGCTGAAAGAGACAAGGAACTAAGGAGAGATGGAGGGAAGAAATTAAGGTAATTTTTCTATTTCTCACTAGAAAAGTGAAAAATGGGCAAAGAGGGGGAATTAATAGGAAATGATTATCTTATTCCAGACACTTGGATAGACAGTTTACATACTTTGCCTCATTTTATCATCCCCAAAGTTCTTTTATTTTCTGAATTCTTTCTGTATAAGACAAAATATTAATATATAACCCTCTGTGGTACATAGAATTACCTCCCCTCTACAGATGAGGAAACTTAGGCTCAGAGAAATTAATAACCCAAGGTCACATAATCAGTATTATTTTTTCTCTGTCTCACTCTACAAGGGATTCGAGACAACCTGTAAGATTAAATGAAATAAACAAATATTGACCAATACTGGGACCAGGGAGGTGGCCCCTTCATTAGATATGGGCCTTGGGTTTCATGCCCAGCTCTGGCAGACTCTGAAGGCCCTGCTCTTTATCAGCACCACACCGAGAGCAGGGTAAATAGTTGAATTCCACACTGGGCAAGGCATCATTACAGAACAGAAGCATAAAAAGAGTCTGGTAGGGGATGTAAAATTAACTATGTATTTTCTTTGTATTATTGACACCTACTTGGGCATTTGAATGATTTTCACTAACTTAGGACTTAGATTTGATTCATATGTGGATGGAGTATCACAATAATAAGTGTTAAAGCACAAATCTAATGGAAGAAATACCATCCCAATTCTCCAAAGTAATAAAATAACCGTTCCATAAAGATTGCATAATTATCATTGTAGTTGGATGGATGGTTCAGGAATCAGTGCCCCCTGGCTTCTACCAGGTGGTTCCAGTGCTGTTTCTTTCCATCCTTTTGATGATGGCTTTCATTTATAGGAATACTGGCTTTGGAGGGAAAAAATGGAAAATGTTATCAATGTATGTTTATATTTATGTAACATGTACATATATACACATGTTTTTATGTGTGTATATATGTGCATGTGTATATATACATATATTCATATGCACATATATGAATTTTGTCTATTCGTTCTCCTTTAACCACCTGTTCTAGGCTACACCAAGGGTCTTGGCATCACTGAAGGCTCCTCCACATCAAAGGCTAAAATTCCCATAAATTACTCTTTATATAGTCTACTTTCCTTCTAGTTCAGACTCCAACATGCCTACTATATACATTTCTACTCTAATAGTTATTGACTCTATATCTGATTCTAAAGTTACTTCCTAGATTAAGGCCATAGGACTGAAAAATTTCTAAAAAGCTGGTTTCTGACCGTACTATATAACTTAAGTTTTGCTTTGAACATTTCATTGAGAGAGATAGGGGGTGGTTGCCTCATATATAACAATCTCATCCACTTTTTTATACACATCTCTGCAGGCTTTTTATATCATAGGATTAGAAGATTATCGTGGTGAAGATGATAACACTAATGATTATAAGTAAAAATATAAAAGTTATTGAACTTCTGTGCAAGGCACTGTACTAGCTGCTTTTAATGGTTTATGTCATTTGATCCTCCAGAAAACTTATGAAGTGGTAATTATTATTCTCATTTTAATGACAAAATCTGAGGTTCTGAAAGGTTAAGTTACTTGCTCAAGCTGACTTGGCCTTAAAGGTGAAAAGGTGGGATTTAAATTCATGTTATCTAATTCTAGTTGTCAGATTCTTTCAGCATGCCCACAATTGTCTTTAGGTTCTATTCATTTCACGAGCATTCCTACTTAGAGGAAGAAGTAAGAAGGCAGAATTAAGAGCAAAATTCTTAATCCTTCCTATTGCTCATAGGTGTTTGGCCACTGGAACAAAATGATAAGCTTCACTGAGATCAGGACCATGTCTTAGGCACTGAATATATATGTGGCGATAGGTTATACGATGATGAGCAAAAAGTCAATGTCCCTGCCATCATAAGGCTTAGTAAGTGCAAAGAATTTAACTGGAAAAGGAAATAAGTACTAAAAGGCTGTGACAGATTCTGACTAAATGGGAGGATTAGGAAATAAGTGGATTGGAAAAAATAAGTGCTCAAACATAAGGAATAACAGGTGAAGTGAGAACTTGGTGGTTGTAGGAACAGAAGCAAGGCCACTGTGGCTGTAGTTCCACAAGTAAATTAAGGAATGTCCCAGGATAAGACAGAAGATGGGCAAGAACCAATTATGCAGTCCTTAGCATTGTAATCCTAATTCTAAAAGCATCAAGAAGATATCATAGAAATTTAAGCAAGGAAGGGACATGATCTGATTTATGTTTTTAAATGACCATTATGTGGAAGACAGATGGGTTATGGGGATTGGCAAAGAGGAGACAAGGAGACAAGTTAGGAGGGCATTACCATTGTCAAGGTGAGATGATAGAGGTGTCAGCTAATATGATAAGAAGGGTGGACAGAATCGGTCTTGTTTATCTATACATTTCCAGGACTTAGTATTGGTAGCATGCTCAGTAAATGTTGGATAAATGAATAAATAAATTAATGACATATGTTAAGGTCTCAGTAAGCCTGTCAGTTCTCATTTCACTAGATATATTTGTAAGTAAGTTGGGTGACCATATAAAATCAGCTCTTAATATTTACTTGTTAAGTGTTTATTTTCTGTGAGGAACTTGCCATGTGTGCTAAACATGGTACAAATAATATTTGGTTTAATTATTTAATGATTCTGTGTCTTAAGACACTTTATTCTCACTCATTTTGCAATTGAGAAAACCAAAGCTGAAGACAGGATAAGAATAAAAATTAATTCAGTTGACTATATCAGTCAGTAAATAAATGCATATTTAAATTCATTAAGTCAAAAAGGATTTTATTTTTAAGGGGGCTTACTATAAAGTATATATAAAATATAGGAGGATCACAAAGGAAAGCATAGGAACCTAGAGGTAACAAAAGGGAAGCTATTTATAAAAGGTTTAAGGGAGGGAGAGGTTGCTAGGGCCTCAATGATAGAGAGGCATGGAGCAGCCCATCTTGAAAAGTGCAGTGACCTTTGGTTAAGGCACATAGCCTATCCTTGAGGAGCTTTCAGGGGGAATGACAGAAAAGTAAATACTTGGACCCCACTCTTTCCAAGTATTTACTTTTCTGTCATTCCCCCAGTTCATTCCATTGACTGAACCCAGTGGAATCCAGAAGGCACAAGAGCTTGTTAATGGAGTCTATTCAAGACAACTTCTTACAACAGACAGCAGGGTGGAAAAGGAAGGAGGGTAGATATTAAGGAGCAATCAAGATGCTTGGCATGTAAACCAATGTTTACTGAAAGCTTACTGTGATGGTTAATGTGACATGTCAACTTGGCTAGGCTGTGCTGCCCAATTGTTTGATAAAACATCAGTCTAGATGTTTCTGTGAAGGTATTTATTATACATTATGAACATTTAAATCAGTAGCCTCTGAATGAAGCACATTACCATCCATAATGTAGGTGGGCCTCATCTAATTAGTTGAAGGCTATACGAGAAAAATACTGAGGTCTTTGGAGAGAGAATGAATTCTACCTCCAGATTGCCTCAAGCTCAAGATTGCCACATCAACTCTTTCCTGGGCCTCTAGCCTTCCAGCTGGCCTACAGATTTTGGACTTTCCAGCCACTACAATCACATGAGCTATATGGCTTTTCTATCCTTTCCTTCCCTTCCCTTCCCTTCCCTTTAATTCCCTTCTCCCCCTTTGTTTTCTTTCTCTCTACTTCCTCCTCCTCCTCTTTTTCTTCTCCTCCTTCTTCTTTGTCTCCTTCTCCTTCATTTCCTTCCCTCCTTCCCACCTTCCATCTCTTCCTGTGTTCTGTTTCTTTGGAGAGCCCTCACTAATACGCTACCATATACCAAGCACTATGCTAAGCCTGTATGATATAAATCCAAGTCTTCCCCGCCCCTTTGCTTAAGAAACTCACTTGTTGTTGCTGTGATAAATCATATGACAAAGGTAATACAGAGCAGAAAGAGGGACCTTCTTACCCAGCCATAATAAGTGTAGGGAGGAAGGCAGAGGGAAGGTTTCTTGGTGTAACTCTGTGAAATATACAGTTAATAATTAGTGGGGCACAAATACTACCCTTGATGGTCTAATTCTAAAACCAGGGCTATTTGCATCACTGTGAATTTTGTTCATCTCTTCTACCCCAACTTCACCCTCAGCAGTTTGAGTTAACAGTTGTTGTCCACAAACCTGTTGTCTCTGCTCATTTGTGAGAGTAAGGATTTTCAAATGGAGAGGAAAACTTCTGCATCTGATAAAAGGGAAGATCACGTTCATTTATTTTTATGAACAACAAGATTGCCCCATACCCCACTAGTGTAAAAATAGATGTCCTTAAGGGTCATGTAGTGGAAAGGAAAAGCCACCAGACTAGTGCAGGAGACCTAGGTTCAGATCCTAGTTCTGCCACTTCCCAGCTTTGTAATTATAGGCAAGTCAATTAATTTCCTTTGTCCTTATCAAGGGCTGTTGTAAAGAATGAAAAAGGATTTGGTAAATTTTACATATCCTTACATGTAGAGATAAAAATTAGTATTGAAAATACTTTTTCTCTTTTACTTGAAATTCCTATATGACCCTCATTTTAATGTCTCTATACTTTGCATTTTGCCATAAAATTATTTGAGCCCAAAATATTGATCATTTGATTTTTTGAGGCCCAGGATTTGCCTGTGAGCAGGAATCATAACTTGAAAATTCTACTGTCACTTCTTGAAATGCTGTGTTCAAGGGTCATTTCTCTCAAAAAAGTTTGTTCAGTTAACCTGAAACTAGCTGCACACTTATGGGTAATTTCCAGCAAAGAAAAAAATATATGTAAAAATAACTTCTTACATCATGGTAGGATACTCTGGTTTAAGAAGAAAGGTAAAGGGCTGGAGTTAGCAGATTAGTTTTGGTGTCTGGGCTCTGAGTTTAGTCTCTGTCTCAGAGCAGCCTCCTCTTAGCTAAGATTTAGCTGCCTTTTCAGAAGAGCAAGTTTAAGAGTCCAGGCCTATGGCACCGGCAGCCCCTGTGTCTCAGAATTACATCTCACCAACTTGTCTCTCGGGCTTTATTTCTTTGTTAACACCTACCTTGCTTAACGCCACACTAACTTGCAAGCTGTGGCTCTCACACTGGTTTTCCTTAAATGTGTCATCATCTTAGCTCGTTTCCTTTGTGCTTGACCATAGCCACCTCCCTTGTCTTGTTTCATTCTCTAAGCCCTGGCACCATGGTTTGGCCTTCACACGTTAATTTCAGCCCTGACTACCTCTCTAATACTAGGTGATAAGGAGACAACATTGAACATTTGACCTGGTATGTCTCTAAAACCCTCTGGGACTCAGTTTTTTCTCCATGATGGAAATAAGTTCCTTCCATCTCTGAGATGGTGAGTCTAATATTTATAATCATCTTCCTCATTGCCAGACACTAAATGGTTGTTTTCCTAATATATAGGGAATGGGAATTGACACAGATCACAGCTGATAAGAATGTTATCTACTCTGTGCCCTATACCTGTTGTCATGGAGTAAAGCTCTATTTCTGACTCAACAACAAAGATATCCTATTTGTAACTGTGCCAAACTAATGCATATTAGTTCATCTCATTTGAATGCGACACTTGTTTGTTTTCAAACCAGGAAGGCAAAATACAGATGATAAAAAAGCCCCAACTATTGCTGTTTTACATTTTTAAGTGTATCCTCTGCTTGCAAAGTCAAAAGTGCATTAAAAGTAATATTGTGCTGAGCTCAGACATATGCAAACGTCTCTAGATATCTTGTCTCAATAAAGTTTATAGAATGCATTCCCAAAAGTCTGACAACAAAACAAAATAAATCGCAAAGCTCATAAAAATATAATGCATGCTTTTTATTTTTTTAACTTATATAAACATGAGTAGATATGATGAGAAAGGGAGTGTCTGCGTTTAAGAAGTGGTCCTTTCTCATAGCAGTTTCTTTTATCATTAGCCCCCAACACAGAATGAATTAGCACTGAAAGACACACAAACATGCAGACATAAGAAGGAGGATTTGAATACATTGCATATGGTATACTTAGGCATTCTTCGCTTTATTTATTAAATTATCTGGTCAATTTCTTATCCAACCTTTCAACCAGATTTTACTGACTACTTGTTATGCCAAATATGATGGTAGGCACACTGAATACAAAAGAAAACCATACAGTTGCTTTCCTCATAGGATTCAGTCTTGTAATAAAGTTAACTACAATTAAGTGCTGTAATAGTAAATAGCATGGCTTTACTATTCAATACACTAATCAAATATTCATATTTAAGTGAATGCAAAAATAATTATGCCAAATTTGGCAAAGCAAATTTATTATTACATATAGGAATAGCAGATATGTAACATGTTTTAGACTTAATTGCCAATATTTATTGAACACTTTCAAGGTATCAAGCTCTCTTCAAAGGACTTTACAATATTAGGTTCACAGCAACCCTACAGATCAGGTACTACTATCTTTTCCAAATTCACAGATGAGGAAACTGGAACTAGCCCAAAGTTACAAGTCTTTTAAGTGGCGGACCTAAGATTTGAACCTTGACAATTCAGCTCCAGAAACTGTACTTTCAGTCACTGTACTCCACTCCTTCTCACATATGTTCTTTGCAGCATCCTGAGTTTGTAGGTAACATCTCTCCCTGTTTCGCTCCGTCTCTTAGCTGATAAAGGATATAGCCAGGATTTGGTAGGGCAACTGTATTTGTAAAAAGCATTGCCATCCTCTGTACGGAACCACTCTGATGGAGGGGAGGCCTCCTTCATTCACTTAACCTGAATCCTTTTCCTTTGCAGGTTGACTCCTAAACAAAACTCACACAGAGGCAGAATGTCATATAGCTTTATTATGTTTGCAATTCCACATCATGTTATATTAGGATCTCCCTCTATTAATATTGCTTTTGTCTGAAAGATCACATTAGTTCTTGTTTCCATCAAACAACACACCAAGTTTTTTGTAAACACAGCTCCTGGGCTGGATGCAGTCTTGCACAGACACGGCAGCCTCCTTGCTGAAAGAATGGATATGCATAAAGCCCCGGACACTATTTCCCACAGCTTGGTACCACTTGTAGAATCATACATATTTCTAAATTGTAAGAACAATGAAAATAGAACCAAAGGAGAATTTGTCAGTATTTTTATCCAGCGAAAGGGAATTATAGTGCACTGAGTGACTAAGTTACCAGGTATAAGTTCTTTATCTGCATCTCCTGATTTAATGCTGAGAGTTACTTTAAGGGGAACATGAGGTATACTCATTTGATAAGTAAATATATAAAATAACATCAAGGAAAGTTGAGAGATTTGCCTAATAGCACACAGTTATTAGGTGACAGACTGAAAGGCCTGCTGCACTCTGTCCATAACACTTTGTAACTCACATCCACTTTAACCTGAACGCAGCCTAATTTTTTAATATAAACTCCAGACTACGAGAATTGAAACAAGTATGAGCTCATCACAATTTATTTGAGCATCAGCACCCCTCCATAATGAGTGATGAGCAGAAACTATAGTGTGATGTTCCACTATTGCCCAGTGTAGAGAAGCAATGACATGTTAGAGTGAAGAGAGACTTTGCTCTTCCCATGCAAGCATACCTCCCTCAGACAAAATAATTGAATATAGAAGCCTAATTCTCTCTGTATACAGAGATTCGGCCTGCATTGCCCATAGTTCTGTGGACTTCTAAGAAAGCTCTATGACCAGGGGAAGATGCATGCTGGGAATATCAAAACCAGCATTTCAAAGTCCACACCACATGGAGTCCTGGCACAGAGACCTACACTAAGGAATACCTCTGATAAGCCAGTAAACTGACGCCTTTCATTAGGGATTATTATAATTTTTGCCCTTATTACTCAGTTCACATGTCAAGCAGAAATAAATAGGTAAAAGGAAAGTTAAGCAAAGGCAAATATGATAAAGTGAACTTTTTGAATCCCAGAAATAAATTTACATTCTGTTCCAGGTTCATATAGAAGGAGGAGAGAAAAGAAAAGGAATAGCATGTATTATGTCTGCTTTGGATTCCATCCCATCTCAGACTAAAAGCCACATGTTTCTACAAGGTGCTGGAAGACTTGGAGCTCACAGACATACAACTATCATTATCATCAGTAATGAAATTATTATAATGGAAGGCAGTGAGATTTTTCATGGGAGTTTTAATTTTCATATTCTATGTTATTCCCAGGATCCTGCAGGTATTTAAGGTTGAATTAGAAGGTAGTCATGAAGGTCTCAACAGGCTGGTTGGGACTGTATTAACACCTGTGTGCCTGATAAGACACCTTGATCTAATTTAGTTTTTAGGGCTCCCACCATTTGTTCTAAAAAGGCACATGTGCACAGGATTTGACCATGTATAGATATACTGGTGAATATTCCTAAATACAGAGGCATAGCCAGAAAAAGGGCTATTGGAAGGAAGTTTTGCCAAAGGAAAAGAGAAGGGAGAAGAGCTTGAATATCTTTCTCCACCACTATGCTTCAAGCAATGTGGAGTGACAAGGACAAAACATAGGCTTTAGTCATCCAAATAGAAGCTCAAATGCCAACTATAACTGTTCCTAGCTTCCTTGGTCCAGATATTTATTGTTCATAAGGCATAGTTTTACTGTCTTGAGAAGTATATATGTGTCTAAAGCTTATTTTGAGTAGGTTTTAAAAAATTAAATATATATCATGGAAATTAGAAAATGTTCAAGAAATGCATATTCTATTATTTTCTTTATATATATGTAACCTAGTTAACTTATTTCGTAAAAAAACACTGGCAGGTGCTTTTATAAAATATTAAAAAAAAATTTATAAAAGAAGAAACTAAGATTTCTCAGAACATTTAACTAACTTGCCCAAGGCTGAGATAATACAAACTCATTCTACTTTTTAGACAGGGCCAGCCTCAGGGGAGCAGGAGCTCTAGGCAAATAATTTTTGTGTAACTCGTCTATAGAAACACGTGTAGCCATTATTTTTAGTTAATATTTGGTCTGTTAAAAGAATCAACTATAGTTTTATTAGATTCCTAATTGGGGCAAGGGTGGAAGGTAAAAAAAAGAAAAACAAAACACATGGAAAGGTGTGCTTATAGTAGTAGAATTGGAGACTAAGTCAAGGGTAAGAACTCTTCCATGTTAAAGGAGTAAAATCCTTTGACATCGAACAACTCCTGAGACTTTCTTAAGCCTCAAAAATCTTCAGTTGTTCTACTGGAGTAAGGTTGTGGGCAGAAATGCACACTGGGTAAGGATCAGAGCTGGGTTAGTGTGGGAAGTAACTGCACTTTTTTTGAGGTGGTTTCCTCATTAGCATAGTAGATCATAGTGGTTTTTCAAGGTTATTTTCAAAAGACAAGGTAATTTAAGAACCCAGCATATAATAAACACTCAATAAATGAGAGTTGTTAGTTGTGGCAGAAGCAATAAAGTTTCCTTTCTTGTCTTCTTCAACAAGTCATTGTGAAGATGAAATATGATAATAATTGGGAGGTCTCCAAAAATGGTAAACATCTATATAACAAGGCAAATTATGTCACTATTATATTTCATAACATCTCCTCTAAATAGCTGGATAAAGTTCTCTCTTCATCAGCACAATGCCTACCAAGTTATGGTTGGTACAAATCTCAACAGAACAGAGACAGACTGTTAGAAGTTTAAGGCAGTATATCTCAAAGAGTGCTCTAGAGGATATTAGGCCACTCATATGTTCTATTAATATTAACCTAAATAAAAAATATAAAGTGTAGGTGGTCAAATAAGTTTGGATTATTAATATATGTATTAGGATTTTAAAACAACAAAGTACAAATTTGTGCTGTGCGGAAACTTTACATGTGTCTCGCATTAGGCGTTCTTACCACAAACAAACAAGATAAAGGGACACAAAGAAATTCCGGAAGATGTTGGATATGTCTATTACTTTGATTGTGGTGATGGTATCATGGATGTTTGCATATGTCCAAACTTATCAACTGTACACATTATGTTCAGTTCTTTGTATGTCAATAATATTCCGTAAAGCTATTTAAAAAAACACATAAGTTTAACCAAGGTCCCAATTTTATTGAGCCATAGAGCCACTTATGTATGGAATACTTTTATGTGCCAAGAGAACATAATTCACTTCAATGGCTAGACCTGGGCTTGTCCCCACCAACACCACACTGGTTTTGAGCAGATACTCAATAAAATGTAAGCATGTCGTCTACCCAATTTTTTATATTTTACCAAAGTGAAATCATAATGACTTCTTTTTAAGTGGGGAACAAACTCAAGAAATTCCTTTCTGCAAGCTGAAAGTATGATGGCACAAGAAATGTGTCTTGTAGAGAAAGGAGGGCATGTGAGAGCAACTTCACTGTGACACCTGTCATTCACTTAACACCATAAGACCTCAGACATGACTATCCAGGCCAGTCTCACTCCCTCTTCACAGCCAGTGAGGAAGGAGAGGAAGGACAGACAGAGGAAGAAGAATGTATGCTAAATTTTGCAGACTTTACCTAAACTTTAAGAAAATCACAATATAGCTCCATTAGTTAACTTATGTAAGTAGTGTTTGTATATTATAAAGCATGGATGATTGTTTATATATTTCCTTAGCATAAAAAAATTCTATTAACTTTTTCTGCCCTTCCCTATTTTAAGTAAAAAGGAGAAGGAAAAAAGAGAAAAAAAGAGAGGAGGAGGGGAAGGAGGAAAAGATAAACTTTTGATTTTGGTCCAAGTGAATTTAGCCCATAGACTAACCTAGAAGAAGGCAACAATGACTTCAAGTCTTTTAAAAGTTACCAAGAGTCTTTCTTCCCTCCTAGTCATCCAATTGTGGCCTTCCTTTTTTTATTATTTTTTTAAGTATTTCAAAAGATAATGTGTAAATCTTTTTTTTTTTTGATATATCTATATATATATATATTTTCAATTATAGGTGACATACAATATTATATTAGTTTCAGGTGTACAACATAGTGATTAGACATTTATATAATTTACAAAGTGGTCACCCCAATAAATCTAGTACCTGCCTGACATCATACAGTTATTACAGTATTTTTGACTGTATTCCTTGTGTTGTATTTTACATCCCCGTGACTATTCGTAACTACCGATTTGTACTTCTTAATCCCTTTCTCTTCTTGACCTATTCCCCAACCCATCACCCATCTGACAACCATCAAAATGTTCTCTGTATCTATGAGTTTGTTTCTGTTTTTTTGATCATTTATTTTGTTTTTTAAATTCACTGTATAAGTAAAATTATATGACATTTGTTTTTCTCTGTTTGACTTACTCCACTTAGCATAATACCCTCTAGGTCCATCTATGTTGTTGCCGATGACACTATTTCATTATTTTTTTGTGGCTGAGTAATAGTGCATAGTATATATACCGCTTACTTTTTATCCATCATCCATTGATGGACACCCAGGTTGTATCCATATCTTGGCTGTTGTAAATACTGCTGCAGTGAACATATGAATGCACTTGTCCCTTCAAAGTAGTATTTTGGGCTTCTTCAGATAAATACCCAGAAGTAGGGTTACTGGGTCCATCTTTATCCCTTTTTGTTTTAAAGTCTATTTTGTCTGGTTTAAGTATGACTATCCCAGATTTTTGTTGTTGTTGTTGTTTTCTTTTCATGAAATATCTTTTTCCATACCTTCACTTTTGATCTGTGTGTGTCTATCTGAAGTGAGTCTCTTGTAGGCAGTATATAGGGGTCTTGTTTTCTTATTCATTCATCCATGCTTTCTTTTGGTTGGAGCATTTAATCCATTTACATTTAAAGTGATTATTGACAGGTACATATTTATTGCCATTTTATTATTCATATTTATGCTCTTTCTTTTTTTCCCCCTTCTTTGTTTAAAGAAGTCACTTTAACAATTCTTATAACATAGGCTTGGTGGTGATGAACTCCTTTAACTTTTTCTTGTCTGGGAAGCTCTTTATCTGTCCTTCAATTCCAAATGATAGCTTTTCTGGGTTGTAGGTCCTTGTTTTTAATCACTTTGAACATTTTTTTGCCAGTCTCTTCTGGCCTGCAAAGTTTCTGTTAAGAAGTCAATGGACAGTCTTATGGGAACTCCCTTATAGGTAGCTAAATGTTTTTCTTTTGCTACTTTTAAGATTCTCTTTGTGTCTTTAACCTTTTGCATCTTAATTATGATATGTCTTGGTGTGTATCTCTTTAAGATCATCTTTTTTTGAGACTATGTGCTTCCTGAGCTTGTATGGCTATTTCCTTCTCTAGCTTAGGGAAATTTTCCATCATTATTTCTTCAAATAGGTTTTTAATTCCTTGGTCCCTCTCTCGTTTCCTTCTTGTACACCTATGATACGAATGTTGGTACCCTTGATGTTGTCCCAGAGACACCTTAAACTATCATATTTTTAGGATTCTATTTTCTCGTTGCTGTTCTGTTGGGTGTTTTATGCTACCTTATCTTTGAATTGCTGACTTGATCCTATGCTTCATCTAATCTACTATTGATTCCCTCTAATGTATTCTGCATTTCATTTATTGTATTTGTTATTTCTGACTGGTTCTTTTTATGTTTTCTATCTTCATTTTTATGTTTCCTGTCTCTTTGTTAAAATTCTCACCGAATTCATCTACTCTTCCCCTAAGTTCATTGAGCATCCTTATAACCAGTGCTTTGAACTCTGTATCTGCTAGATTGCTTGTCTCCATTTTGTTTAGTTCTATTTCTGGTTCTGTTCTTTCACGTGTGACATGTTTCTCTGTCTCCCCATTATAGCTGCCTCCCAGTGTTTCTTTCTGTGTATCAGGTAGGGCTGCTATGTCTCCAGAACTTAGTGAAGTAGTCTTATGTAGTAGGTATTCTGTGAGTCCTAGTGGCACAGTCTCCCTGGTCATTTGATCCGGGTGCTATAGGTGTATCTCTTGTGTGGCTTGTGTGTACCCTCCTATTATAGTTGAGCCTTGGTTTCTCTTTGCATGTCGTTGGGAGAGATCAGCCCTCAGGCTGATTGGTTGTGGAGACTACAGTGGAGGAGCTATTGTGCAGGGGTTGACCCTATGGAGCAGGTTTCGCTTTAGTAGGACTGTGGTACTTGCCCAGTCTGTCCTTTGGCTGTGTCATCTTGGGAGGCTACTGGGTGGTGCTCCTGGAAGGGGCCCTACCTCAGACCAAGTTCAGCAGCAGCCTGTATTCTACCTGAAGCTACGTGGAATGAGCCACAAAGCGATCCACATATGGTTGCCACTTTCACTGGACTTAGAGGTGTCTTGAGAAGCCAGGCTTTGAACTGAGGCTGGCTGCTGCCAATGCCAGGCTTGGGGCTGCTCAGCAAGAGGTATGGGGCACTCCAAGGCCAGATGCTGCTTGTGTGGGTTTTGTGAATCTTTGAGAAATTTTAGATAAGTTTGCAGCATGGGCCAAAACAGGCCATATGTATGGGAAAGCCATTAAAAGTGGCTTAGGTGGGCTTGGAAGTTGGGAGGGGCAGAGTCTCGGAATCATAAGGCGGTACAAACTATATTATCCAGTTTGATGGACACTCAGACATGGAGCCTGTCTGCATCTCCACACTAGGTGGTGAGAGAGCTCAACAAAGCAACAATGGCTTCTGCCAGCACTTCTGTCTGGGAGAAATCTGTCCCTCCAACCCTTACCCGAAGCCAGATAATTCAGTTCCTCCCTGTATGTCCTTGGAGCCTTTTGAGCAGCAGCCCCAGCTCTGGAGCTCAGAGTGAATGAATCTGTCGGCAAGTAAATCTGTGTGCAGGCCCTTCAAGAGGAGTGCCTGGGACCCTGGCAGCCTTCCATCTAACTCACCCACAATCTCCACTGGTTTTCGCAGCCAGAAGTTGTGGGGACTTCTCTTCCTGGCTCTGGAACCCTGGGTTGGGGTGCCTGATGTGAGGCTGGAAACTTCAAAGGAGGGAGATATCCCTCCTTATTTTTAACTGTCATACATGGTTGTGGGACTGCCCTTTCGTGTCTCAACACCCCCTTCCTGTCTCCACATGGTTTCTTCTGTATATCCTTAGTTGTAGGACATCTGTTTAGCTAGACTTCAGGCAATTCTCAATGATATCTGTTCTGTAGTTTAGTTGTAATTTCAATGTCATGAGAGGATGCAAGCACAGAGTTTACCTACTCATCCGCCTTGACTGAAATCCTTGGCCTTTCCTTCTTAATTAACATATCCTCATCTCTGCAAGAGAGTGATACATTTTGCCAGAGTTCCTGGGTTTGAGCTTCAAGTGTTGTGAATGCTGCACATGCTTTAGAGGTTTTACAAAGATTATTATTAAAATGACAACTTAAAGGATTTTTAAATATTACTTTTAATTGTAATACCAAATAATGAATGTAGAACTTGGAAATATTTTAGCATATTACATTGGACAAATAGGAGTTTGAATCCTGGCTATACCACTTGTTAGTTATGAGACTCTTGGAAAATTACTTCAAATCCCTGCACTTTATTGCCCTCATCAAATAAACGAGGGACTCTTCGTTCCTGCCAAAATGAAGTAGAAACATTTATTTGAGTAGCAATACATTAATTTTGCCTTTTTGGAAACAATAGCATATTGTACAAGTATTTACCATTGTCCTCCCAAAAATAAAACAGGACAGAGGTAGTGTTTATCCTAGTCTGACATGATAGCTTGTTTTTTCATTTATTTGTTTTGTTTTGTTTTGCATTAAGGGAAAATGGGGTATTTCAAGAGCCAGAAGATGATTTTAGAATATAATACTTAATTTAATTATAAACAAATCCCATTTTTCATCTACTAATTTAGCTATACCTGACTCTCCAACTTTGCCCTTTATCTCTCATAATCTATATTGCACATACTTTGTAAAAGGCTTTTTGATAGGGTTTGTTGTAAGAGAATGGAAAGAGGACTTTGTAGGAAAAACAAGAAGTTCAATTCTAGAATAAAAAGCTTGTGGACTAATTAGAAAATGATAAAGAATGAACCAATGATAGCAACAATGATAAGTGTCCATAAATTAACCTGAAGTTTGGAAAGGGGCCTCTAAATGATGACACCGAACTATGGACAAGAACTGCAACAGAGGCATCAAGCCATGCCCAGCTTCCCATCTTCCCAGTGATGGACCTGTAGAGCAATTCTGGGAAAGCACACATTTGCACATATGTTGACAGGATAGAACCACATGCTCAGCAAGCAAGGGCCATGTCGAAAACTTATGAGCATAAACTGTCTTGCATGGCACAGTCCTTGCTCTCTTGTCAGTGAATGGTCTTATGACAAATAAAAGTGATATGATATAGCCTTGCATTTTTCTCAATATCTATATTACTTCAATGATTTATGGGGTCACGGTTCCCTACAGAAGTGGCCAAAATATAAATGGACCTGACCTCCAAACACATGTGTTTGTTTTCCTACAGCATGCCTTCTTAATGAATATATAATGAGTGAGGCCAAGAATTCTATATTCTAAGAATATAAATTTGCCTAAGTTTATAAATACAAATAGTATATTAAGTAATAGAGGAACATATTTTAAATAAATATTTCTTTAAAATTTTAGAACAGTTTTACTTTTAAAGAATTATTGTGAAGATGGCTCTCATATATATATATGTCTCATATAACAGAGGTTTCTCATATACCCCATACCCTCCACACCCAGTTTCCTCTACAATTAACAGTTTACATCAATATGACATATTTGTCACGATTCATCAACCAGTCTTGACACATTTTTAACTGAGTTCCATTCTTTATTGAGATTTCCCCAGTTTTTCTCTAATGTTCTTTTATTATTACAGGACCCCGTCCAGGATACCTCCTTACAATTAGAAGGCGTGTCTCCTTAGGCTCCTCGTGGCCCTGATAGTTGCTCAGATCCCTTGTTATTGATAACATTGACAGTTTTGAGGATTACTGGTTAGGGATTTTGTAGATAGTCCCTTAAGTGGGATTTGTGTGATGTGTTATTTATTTACTTATGATTAGACCAGGTTAATGTGTTTTGAGGAATAAGACCACAGAGGTAAAGTACCATTTGCATCACATCTTAACAAGGGTTCATATTATCAATACAAATTACCACCACTGATATTAGTCCTGATCACCTGGCTTGAGATAGTATTTGCCTGGTTTCCCCTTTGTAAAGTTAGTATTTTTTCTACCTTTTTCCAAACTTTACTCTTTAAAAGAAAGTCACTATATGTCATTCACACTTAAAGATGAAGACTGATGCTCCACTTTTTTAAGTGAGGAATATCTACATAAATTATTTGGGATTCTTTTGCATGGAAGGTTTGCTTCTTATCTCCCATTTATTTATTTATTTAGTCATTTATTCATATCAGTATAGACTCATGAATACTAATTTTATATTTTTGGTTATAATCCAATATTACCTTATTTATTTTGTTGCTCACATTGTTCCAGCTTCGGCCACTGGGAACTCTTTCAGATGGCTCCCGTGTCCCTTTGATATATATTCAGCACTAGGGCTTATACGGTTGTGTGTGTGTGTGTCTGTGTGTGTGTGTGTGTGTGTGTGTGTGTGTGTGTGATTTGTTTGAGCAATTTTTTACTTCTGGCACTGCCCCAGCCCTAGAATCAGCCAGTTCTCCAAGGACCTCTGGTTCTTTTTATTAACTAATGATATCAGAAATCAAAATATCTATGTTCTAGTTTTGCTAATCGCTATTAAGATATTATTTCTGGGTCCTGTCAGCTGACAAAGAAAATAAATACATGTGTGTATATCACAGTACCTGCTACATACTAAAGGGAAATTATAAATTATGGCTTCTGTTACACTTTTTAAAAGTTTCTCCAATAACATGAATTTCTAATTAAACAAACATGATTCATAAGTAAGTCTCATCCTAACTGAGGACAATAAAATGACTCAAAATGTCTAATTTGTAAGCCAGAAAATGATTGAATATTTTTATAAGGATGGAACATTCATGTACACACATATACATACACACACACACACACAAAGTTGTTGCATTGCATGCAAATAGCCTATGGAAAATGAAAGTTAAAATTTTAATTGCCATGTAATAATTGTAGATGATCCTGAAATACTTCTAGACATCAATAAATGATAAAATTTATTTTTGTAATCTTCATTATTACTCAAGATATATAAAAAGCTACTGATTTTTTTTAATTTTTATTTTTTTACTTTTTATTTGTGAAACAGTGTGTGTGTAGTGTTTTATCAGATTTAATTTGCGGCTAGAGCAAGGCAAGGTTCTGTACTGGGGAAAATACTTTTTAAATTATTATTGTGCTCTTTTTCCTTTCTGAATACATATCATTTGCCCTGGTAAAAGAGAGACATCTATTTTCCCAGTCAAAATTTAACACTCTTAATGGAAGAATGTTGAAAGAACAAATGAAGACAATAGAGAAAATGCGCAAAACTTCAGCCTCAGACGTACAAAATAGGATTTTGCTAAGCTTTGTGGGAGAACAGATTTTCCAAAATCTTTTGTTTTCTTTAACATAATAAAAGCTGAGTGTGGAGGACTCAACTGCAGTTCACCATAGTGCACATTCTTTCCAGCTGTGACCAGAGGGAAGGTATGTTATACAGGATGTAAAATAAAAGACTGCTTCGTTCTGACCCAGAGTGTGAAAGGAAGGAAAAGAGAAAGTTTATCTCCTTTTTCCTCTCTCTGGGCTTTGGCTGAGACAGGAGTCCTTACACCAGTTTCATCAAGCATAGTGTTCTCACTTTTCGTTTGGGACTTTGGGAGGAAACCACATGACAAATTGACCCTTAAACAAGAGTCAGGTCAGGCAGAGGGGGCCTCTGAGGCTTAGCTTTCATAGGTTACTCCTGGATTCCATGTGGTCTGGACTCAGAGATATTTGAGCTAAGGCACTTTACTAGAAAGAGGTGACTTATTCGTAACCTCATAAGTTTAGCTGGGGTTTTAAAGTTTAAAATTTTCTTCTCGGTATTCTAAAAATTTGAGTCAGTTAGAATCTTAGGCCCATGTATTAAGTCACATGCAAGAGAGAAGGAGCGTGAGAATTTGAAGTCTGAAATCCGTGTGATGCTCAGTCTGTCACTTGTGCTCTGTGTGAACTCAGATGAGTCCCTGAATCTCTCTGCCCAGACTTGCCATTTGTAAAATGGAAATGATAAGGGTAATCACCTCTTATGTTGTGGAGACTCAGTGAAATAAGCATGTAAATTGATTGGCACAAGTCCTGAGTCCTGGTAAGGACTTAGTAAAGAAGAAGACATGTCGTTTATTCATAGATATCTATTTAGCACATGCCTATTATGTGCCAGCTACTATTCTAGGTGTTTAAAACACCAATAATTCCTCTCTGGATATGCTTTAAAGTTGCAGGAAGGACAAATAATAATAAAAGCTAACTTTTGTTAAATACCTACTGTGTCCCAAGCACCATTCTAAGCATCCTATCCATATTAACTAATTTATTTCTCACAGCAACCTTTTGGGATGGAGCTCTGTTTTATTTTGAGAAAATAGAAGTACAAAGCAGTTAAATAACTTCCCTCAAACCACAATATAGATAGCGATTGAGGAACTGGGATTCAAACTCAGGCAATCATAATCCTATATCTATAGTCTTAACCACTATGCTGTAACACCTTCATAAAACAAGACTGTGTACCTGAGACAAGCTCTGTTTAAATTATATAATGCCCAGAAAAGTACTTAATGTATTTTCAGTATAATGTGGCTTGAATTATTTTCTAATTTCCTATGTGATCGTTTTCTTTGACTCAGATTACTTAGAAGTATGTTGTTTGATTTTCAAATATTTGAGTTTTTCCAGATATCTTATTGTTATTTATTTCTAATTTTATTCAATTTTGATGAGACAATGCATGCTATATGACTTTAATCCTTGTAAATTCACCGAGGCTTGTTTTCGGGCACAGTGCATGTTCTATCAGTGGGTGCCGGTGTTGTCAAATGTGTTGCATCTATGTATGTTATAAACTTCTTAACTCGGTGTTACCATTTTTTTCTTTAAACATTTATGATTAAAAACTGTGTATTTTAGAAGAAATATAGTCCTTAGTATTTACCTATATAGTTATCATTTCTAATGTTCTTTATCCCTTTCTGAGTTTTTCATCTGTCTTAATTTCACTTCAGTCTTGAAGAAATCTCTTTCAACAATTCCTGTAACGTAGACCTACTGGCAGCAAATCCTATCAGTTTTCATTTATCTGTCATATTTTTATTTTCAGCGCATTTTTAAAAGAATATATTTTTTGTTTACTGGAAATAGTTTCTTAGTCTTTTTCTCAAAGCATTGTATCTCATTGCGATTCAGACATTGTAGAAACTCTGGATTCTGATGATGTTCCTTTGAATTGTGTTTATTTCTTTAACGCACAATTAACTTGACTAAACTTAAACTCCAAATTTTAGCTTTCTTCTGATATGCATGAAATCTCTGTTTGCTGATTTCGCTTTAATTGGAAGCTGGGACCTACCTTATGCCTTCGCAGTTAATGGGGCAGTCAGAAATTTGGGCAGAGTTTATGTACACAATGTTGTCTTCTTCTTCTTTGGCTTTTTCCTTTCTTGGTTTTCCTCCCTCACTTTTCCACTCCTGTCATCACAATAACCTCTCTCCACTGGTTCTTCAAGCCTTTAAAACTACATGTTTTCCAACTGAGTCTTACTTAACCTGGTGTGATGCAAACTGCGGCCTTCTTTTACACAATAAAAAAAAGTAAATTAAAAACAGCTTACTAATAAATACCTACCCTTTCAGTTACTCTCATGTGCCTTCAGGATCTTTTTTTCTCCCAGAATTTATAGTTGTTATCTAATACTATTTATATGATAGGAGCTACTTCTTGATTATTGCCAGTTGGAACTGCCCGGGCCAGTGATTTAATGTGTATATGTGTATAATTATCTCTAGAAACATCTTATTATGATTTGCATCTAGGGCACATTTTGAAGAATGAAAAATTTAAAACACAAAGAAGAACAAGAGGAGTTTGAATGGCTAGGTCAGGGAATGTGTTTAATTAAGCCTGGAAGGGGAAAAGGAATGTGTGTATGTGTATGCCATAGGTCACTAAAAGTGAGATGGGCAGAACTCTGGCCGAGGGATCTGAAGGCAGCAAGGACAACATGCTTATGAGCAGTATCTGAAACAACAGAGGTTCCTGTGATACAGAGTGAGCAGACGGTAACATATGATAAGCAATTTGGAAAATGAAATTCATTACATAGGCAGGGTGTCAGATTGTGTGGAGAATTTAAACTCATCCCAGGAAGTTGTACTTCTATTCAGCAAGCTCATTGGTAAGATAAAAACTGAGGAGTAACATGATTTCATGAGCATTTGAGTAAGTTTGCATTGACAGCTGTGCAGAATGAGAGAGACAGAATGAGAGGAAGTCCAAAGGCAAAGAGCAGCTAGGAGGTTTCTTCTATACCTCCCAAAAGGACAAAGCAATGAATTCTAAGCATAGATACTTGTAATGTTCTATGGAAGCCCAAAGGATAGAGACATTAATTATAATAGTAAGAGTCAGGAAATAATTCACAATAAAGATAACATTCAAACTAGAATTGACTTATGTGATGTTATGAATTGAATTATTTCCCCCAAAATTCATAAATTGAATTCACAACCCCAAATATGACTATATTTGGAGACAGGACCTTTAAGGATGTAAATAGTGTTAAATTAGGTCATTCAGAAGGGTACTAATCCAACAGAACTGGTGTCCTTACAGTAAGAGGAAAAAACACCAGGAGTGTGCATGCAAAGAGAAAAAACTCCTGTGAGGACAGAGTGAGAAGGCAGCCACCTATCTGCAAACCAAGGAGAGAAGCTCAGGAGAAATCAGCCCTGCCAGCACTTTGTTCTTTAGCTTCCAGCTTCCAGAACTGTGACAAAATAAATTTCTGTTGTTGAAGCCACACAGTCTGTGATATTTTATTATGGCAGCCCTTGCAGACTATACATGTGGATAGTTCTTAATTTTTAGCCATCTGTCCATCCATCCATTCACAAATTCTTCCATACATTCAACAATTCTTTATCAAGGATTAACTATTTGCCAACTGTACTACTTGCCGGGGCACATAAATGAAGATACATAGTAACTAACATAAAAATACCCTTATCTTACTCTCTCCCCCATCCTCCTTCCATCTCTCCTCTCTTCTCATCTCTCTTCTTCCTCCTCATACTGTCATTGATAATAATAGTTACATCTATGCTGTCCCTGCAGTCATGGTAATCATTAGCACTGGTCAAGAGTGCCATCAAAGTGGAGGGAACCCAATTTAATTACCCCCAACCTTCAATTCCCAGTAGATGTCTCAGTCTGTACATCTCTTACAGCTATTTGGAAAATGATCAAAGTGATCTGTTAAGCTCACAGGAAGATAGCACAATACCAAAGCGATATCATTGTGTTTCCCTTTTCAGAGGAAGGATGCACTGAAAAGGTTTATGAGCTTTTGTAATCATGAGCCATTTCTGTCATGGTAACTGCAGGCAGTCTTAACCCAATGGTCGCAGAAAAGATAATAAGCCAAGTGATAACATTTCTTTATCCCAACACCTAGCTATCATTACCAGCAAGAGTATTTTCAGGGAGTATGTATCACTATCAGTACTATTTAAATAAACTGGACAATTTTGGTATTTACTTTTTTTTCACTTTCAGTGATTTACCTTCAGTGTATGTAGCTAGGGGATCTGATCACCCAGCAAGGAATTCTTTGATAAACAACCTGTTTCAGGAAGGCAGCCTATTGCAATGTTCAGAGCATGGATTTTCTAATTAAGTAGATCTGGGTTCAAATACCTACTACTTGTCTTACATGTGCAGTAGTGAGTACACCTTTTTGAGCACTGGTTTTCTTATCTGTAAAATGAGGATTAATGACATACAGTTTGTAAAGCAAAAGCATAGTACAAGGCGATGCCATTAGGTTCCTAGCATGTTCTGTGGTTAAGTCTGCTGGAATTACAAAATTAGCTTAAGAGAACTTTCTCGCCAGCCAGATCAGCAAAAGACCCAGGGGGCTGAGGTTGGCTCCATTCAGCAGACACATGCCACGTTCATTTTAAAGGCACTAACCCCTTGAAGGCACCTCAAACCTCATTCTCTCCCAGAGAATATGATATTCATGCTGCTACATCAAAAGGTTGGGGCAGCTATTATGTATTAAAATGTGTCATTTTAAATTGCTTTTTTTTTTGCTAGCATTAGCAATATAGATATTGAAATTTCTTCAGAAAGTGCTTATCTCATCAAAACTAAAATTATAGTATATGAAATACTAATTACAGTATTATGAAGAAGTTTGAACTTTTCTGTGACATTCCGTCTATTAGGGGAATACTAATTTCCTCTTTTTCTTAAGGCACATAGAGCCACCCAGTATAAGAAATGTGATCCCCCACCACTTCCTCTACTCCCCAGTGCCATTTTCACAGAGTTACAGCACAAGAGCTCTAACTCTTAGACTTGGTCTAAGTCATCTGTACTTTTTCATTTGCTTCCTAAGGGACACTGGAAATTGAAACCAAATATACCCCTGACTGAGTTCTAGTGCAGTGGGAAATATATTGAAAACGGAGCTCCAATCACTGTCCACATAGACTATTTACAACTTAAAAATCTATTTTAAACTAAATGGGATAATATTTTCAAAACACTTATAACTTTGCCTGGCACATAGTAAATGCTCAATAAATATTAGCTGCTCTTGTTATTTTATCATTATTATTACAACTTTATGTAATACTCACAGTTACCTATGATGTTTTACTCCCATTTGCCAATATAAATTACTTGTGTGAGTTCAGAGAACTAGCAAGCTGGGGGGATAGAGCTTGAGCTAGGATCCTATGGACACAATTTTTATTTAGTCATTCATTCTTTTTTTTTTTTTTTTTTTACTAGCAAATATGGGTTTATTTGGAATCAGCAAAGAATTGAAATTCAGGACAGATAAGCTATAGCAAAGTTCATAGGCAAGTCCAACAAACAAAGGAAAGGAATGACATTTTATGGAGAAAAAGGAGAAAGTTGGGAGGGGTTGTTTTGAACAAAAGTCTGTTGGAAAAAAGTGAGAGTTTAAGGTGATGACAGTTTCTCACTGGTTGAGTTCCTGTAGAAGATGCAATATACGTCTTGTCCTTTTGGGGCCTATAACTCATGCTTCTTTCCAGTTTAGGATTCTTCTGTTGGGGTCTGTAATTGACAGCTCTTCCTGTAATTGACAGTATCACTGTGTGACAGTTCCCCCTCTGGCCTCCTGATTTCTTATTAGTGAGGTTTCCCTTTATTAATTTTCACAGTCATTTCTAACAGATTTCCACGATATTATACCCACTTATATCCCAACAGCAGTTTATCAGAATCTGAGTTGCTCCACATTCTTGCTAATTTTGGGTATTTTCTGTCTTTTTTCATTTTAGGCATTTACGCGACTGTATAGAAGTAGAGAATTGTGGTTTTAATTTGCAATTCCCTAATGATTAATGAATCTGAGTGCCTTTTTATATGCTTATTGGCTCAGTCCCACTTTTATCACCTGGATTATTTTTATATAGCAGGTCTTTATTATATAGAGAGACTAATGTTGAAGAAACCAGGTTTTAGCCATTCGTTCAATTAACAAATATTAAATGCCTGCTATGCACCAGGTACTGTTCTAGTGCTGGGCACACAAAGATAAATTAGACTCAGTGCCTTTCCTCATAAAGCTCCTGATACAAGGGAAAGAATGAAGCAGCAACCATCCACTGTGATGCTATCTGGTCAGAGCCATATCAAGACCAGAGCAGAGCCACAGCATCCCTGCTTTCCTGGCTCCCAGAAGGGGTGAGAACCAACTGAGATAGGAGCCCTTTCCTCTCTAGGTGAGGTCATCTGATTTATCTGAACTCATTTCCTTGTCCAAAAAACAAGGGTATTGAAATTGTTGATACATATGGCCATCCTTACATCAAAATTTCTATTTCAATAGAAATTTTACAATGCTTTTTCAGAGTAGTTCTGATAAGTTCTAGGAAAGGTATCTTGAAAATTAACGTGTAAGAGAGCTGATTTACTTCTGCGTAAAGCAGTGTTTTCAATGTTTTCCACATCATCATGCACACTGATAATGATGACACTTATATGAAAGAAACGGTTGAGTAAAGGGAATGGGCTTCACCTCCCTTGAGTACTGAGGCGATCAATATCTCAGCAGATCAGTAGCCCATTTGAAGCATACCACTGTGGCCACTGGATCTCAATTAGAGAGCACTAAAGGATGATGGGAAAAAACATAGTCATAAGATGGAGATTTCTTTGAGCTCCTATAAGACAGACCTAGGAACGAATACCAGCATACAACTTGTCAATTTAGGTAGTGTATTAACCTCTCTGGGGCTCAGTTTCTTCACTTCTAAAAAGAAGGTGATAATTTGTCTCACAAAGCCACTGTGAAGAGAGAAGTTGTATGAATAAGCCTGGTACATAGTAAGGCCTCAGTAAATGTCGGTTTCCTTAACAGTCTTCTCTTTCAAATATATGCATGGACAAGCATTTTCTTGTATTCCTTCTAAGCTGGTGCTTTATTTTGATTTACGGCGTTCTTATTATTTTAAGCATTTAATTTTCTTCTGAATTACCAAAAATCAAAATAAATAATCCAAAAGCAAGAAACTATTCTGGCATGTACCAGAGATGAGCAGCAACAGTTAGAAATTTTCGGGTTTTCATTCCACTAACCTTTACCAACTTCCTTCCCACTGCTCAGACATTCCAATTGTGGAAGATTTATTTAAACTCAAAAATGCTCAATGGCCTATGAAGTCATTGCTTCTGTGCACATAATCCACAGCTTGTGTAGTGTGAACAGGCTGAAGGGAAACCCTAGTTTAATGACCAAGTTTTATAGCAATATATTTTTTTGCTTCTCAAATATAGAATATTTTTATTTTAATTCTTATGAATTTATTTTTATTATCATAACATTGCTATATGGACATGTGCACATGATTTAAGAATTTAAAAAGCACTGAGAGGACTGAAATGAAAAAAATTATACCTTACCTCACCTCTCTAACTTTTGAACTCACACGTCTTTAAACCACTCACCTCTCTGTTTTTATTGCTGTTGATCTCTAAATAAATTGTCTAATTAAATTGCTTATATTACTATTTCTTGATTTATCCATTTTAGATGTTTTTATTTATGTTATAGTAGATGAGGTTTTGGCTTTCTTACCTATATACTTCCCTTTTTTCATTCTCCAGAAATAGTTTAATCGCATTTTTTTAAACCAAGGGTCTGATAAAAATATAATTAGTACGATGAGTAAATGTTGTTCACTGCCATTTCAAATTATATATTATAATTCATTTCTGACATATTTTAATAAATTACCATTTTTATTTATACTTTATATATATTTATCACCAATTATTCACAAATATTTCAACAGGTTTTCCAATTACTAAATTTATTTTTAAAAAATCAAATGATGTATGAATTTCTTCTACATGGAAGCCTCTGTTTCAGAGCCTTCTGTTTTTCTGCTCAAGTATGAATGACTAATTCAGTCATCCTAAGCCTTCCTGCACCCTGCTCCTGAGGGAGACGTCCCATTTCCTGAATCATATACATTATTTTCTGTTTAATATTTTGTATTTCTCAAATTACTAGAGGATGCTTATAGCTATTAAATTACTTCCTAATAGGAAATCTATTTAATTCTATTCTTTTATCAGATTGAAAATGCATCGAAGGGTAGACAACCAAGTTAAATATTGTGTTTCTTTATCAGTTTAAAAACATTACTCGGTGAATTTTAGAGTTCATTATTGCTGTTGAAAAGTCTGATTCCATGCTGATTCCAGATCACGGGGAGGTGACTCACTGTTTGTTCTCCATGAACGCTTCTTAGGATCTTGTCTTTATTCCCATGACCTTGATGTGGGTGTTTCTTCACTTACGGAGATGGGCACTCTGGCCCACAGTCTGGAGACTTGAGTTCTTTGCTTATGTGACAATTTATATAATTTCCTTTCTAACTGATTTCTCATTACTGACAAAGGGGGAAAAAAGTAAGGAAATTGATTGTTTTAAAAATATAACAAGAAGAACACTCAGATTTGAAGATTAGAGGGGCTTAGAAGAATTTTTTTTTTCTTATACTTATATAGGAAAGAATAGGCAAGTTTTAAGTGAACTGATTTACAGGTGGGATTGGTTTGTTGTTGTTGTTGTTGTTGTTTAATCAGTGGAAGTCTCAATCAGTCAAGCTGAACAGGAAATGAAACTAGATAGTTTCAGGGAAACAAAGTCTTAATCTCAGTTAAATATCTATTTTTTAGATGTTTGATTTCTTATTTCCTATGCTAACTTTCTAAGTTTACTTTTTAGTTCAACTTCTTGGAGGATTTTTTGAAAATTTTCTTTCATCTATTTTTTAATTAAACAATCATAATTTTAATTTTCTAAAACTTTTTTTTTCTCCAGTTATACTTCAAAAAAAAAATCACATCTTGTACTTCTTTTAAGAATTCATTATCATTTTTTCTCCCGCTTACTTGGAATTTTTTTCAGCTTCTGTTTCTTTGGGGTTCCATTTATTCTTTCTTCCCCTCTCTCTTGCTCGCTCTCTCTCTCTCTCTCTCTCTCTCTCTCTCTCTCTCTCTCTCTCTCTCTCTGTCTTTATCTCTATTTCTATTTCTAACACAGTTTCAATCTCCTCATATTAAAGATAATCCTTCAGTAGACGCTCATTGACATTTAAGTAACAGACACTACAAAGCAGATTGAAGATTCTCTGAGTGGAGGAAGGAGAAATAGGGAAGAGTTGGCTTTGATTCCTGGGCTTCATTTCAGGGATTTGAGATGGCAAACAGTCCTCCCACCACCAACACTTCCATATGTTATTATATGTATGTTTTATCCCCGGGTTTTCTCCTCTACTTTTTTCTAGAGAGGAATCCTCCAGCATCTAGCATTGAAGAGATACATCTTGTTTCTTGCATTTAGGAGCAGGGAATGAAAAGTAACTTGGGGATCTAGAGTTCAAAATGCAGACTCTTGCTTCATTGCCCTTTATTTTGGGGCCCACATCTCACTCACATCCTCTCCTGTGCCTGGTGTGCAGGAGTCCAGAGCCTCCAAAGTTTCTTTTCTTAGAATCTCTGGTCTCCTGGATGTAGAGGGATGGAAGGAGAAGGGAGAGGGAGAGGAGATAACTCTTGGTCACAGGAGTACAGAAGATAGAAGGAAATATAAAGGATAACAGCTCTGCACATCATTTTTACATGTCCCTTATTCTCATTCTTCTCTTCATTGACCCCCTCCTAGGTGCTACAAGCTTACAAGTTTTTCTTGGGATCCTAGGGGCATCTGCTGAATTCTCCTTGGTATGTCACCCTCCAGATTTAGAGGTAATTATGATCTCTGCTCACTTATGCTATTTATTACTTCCCTATATGCTTCCAGTTTTCAAAAAATTTGTAGACACCCCTTCTCTGCTCTTGTCTCCTCTTTAGTCTCTGTAATCTTGTTTTCTAAATGACTAAAAAACATTATTTTAAGTTAGTTTTAATACAATTTTGAGAGAGAAAGAAAATAAGTGTATATAGTTATTCCATTCTAAGTGAATTCAAATATGACATTTCTTATCTACTTTTGCCTTTTCATTCTGTAAGACACATTTAACAGTTATTGAGTGATGACCATGATAATAAAAATATAAGGACAACATTAATAACATTCATTCTTGAAGTAATGTAGTATTTTAGAATTTTAAAAGTTTTTGAACACTTAGTTATTCATGTGGAATAGATTTTTTTTATGCCTATATTATGCAAGATAATAGAGGTCTATGGCCACATGTTTAGCTGTTAAAGGGCCTAAAACTGCAACCTCAAATTCCTGACTCTTACTCCGGTACTCTTTTTAGGACATTATAAAAGTATTTTGCTAACCATTAGTGAGATGTAAGTATGAACAAGGTCTAATTTTAGCCCTCAAAGAGCCCTCAATCTAAGAAGAAGAAAATCAGATGATATTTTAACTTTAACATAAAAAGGAATGGAAGTGGTGAACGGTTAAAGAAGTACAAATTAGTAGTTGATAGAAGGTCACGGGGATAGGGAGCATGGCACAGGGAATGCAGACAGCAATAAGGTAATGGCTATTTGTAGAGCCAGAGGGAAGATTGAGTAATCAGGGTGATTGTTTCATGAACTATATAAATATCTAACCAATGTACTGTATACTTGAATCTATTTTTTTAAAAGGAATGTAATAGTATTTCAATATTAATAGGCTGTGCTTCTAAGATAGATAAAATGCTTAGAGAATGAAAGAGAAGGAAGTCTGGTTCCAATTAGAAAGATCCAAGAAAGTGGGCATTTGAGCTCTCACCATACAGGAAGGAAGAGTACACTATAGATAGGCAGATAGAGGAAGGGCTTCCCTAAGTGGTAGAAAAGAATCAGCAAATACATGATAGAGGGGCAATCCTCAACATATTAGTGGAACAGATGAGCCAGTTGTCTGTTGCAGGATGAATAGAAAAGGTGGGTTGGAAAGGTAGTTTAGAGCAATGTCTTGCTAAGGAATTCAGAATTGGTTACTTTAAAAAAAAAAGGGAATAAATGGAGTGACATGAAAATATGATTGTTTTTTCTAATTGTCTACCAATTATTTTCCAAATGATTTCACACTCTCTAGATATAAACTTAATTTTGAAAACTTACTAGGAAAGAATTGGAGGTCTTTGTCCCTAAAGTTGCTTCCTCGGACTTAGAGATGTAAGAAATGTGAATAGACTGGGAAGTTAAGAGGGGAAGAGACTTTAATAACTTCCTTTGCATGCACTAATTTTGAAGATAAGGAACTTGAGGCCAAGGAAGGTTTTAAGCTGTAATTCCTTTCATATTCATCACAATACATAATTCTTACTTCTGTAACAACAACAGTATATGTTTGTATAATATAATACAACCATTCGAATTAGGTTTCTGAAAAATCGCCATATTACAAGAACTTGAGACATTATGGAAAAAAAAAAAGAAATTAGTGGGAAGTATATCAGAAGTAAAATCTCTGAAAGACTTTATTTTTATGTTTACTAAAATAAAATAGTAATGACAGAACACTCAATATAAATAGGACTAATGATATTTTATGCATCCTAAATGAAAAATAATGGCTTCTGTGCAATTAATTTTCATTTACTACCTCATGAAAGTGTTTAGGATTTCGTTCCCCTGCGGTTTCTAGGATAGCCCTGTACATTTATTTTCTGGACATGATGCATAGCCAGAGGCATTAGTTTCTCCTCCACACAAATATGTCTTCCTGTTTTTGTGACTAGAATATTTGAACGTCTCTTTTCACAGTTGTTTTAAAACATCTAAGAATGATGAATACTTAAGATGGAAAAAGTTCTGATTGGTAAGTAGCTAGGCATACTTTAGAAAACCAGGGTTATTCTGAGCTCAGCTACTGAGAAGATCTAGTCAAAGCATATGTTCTTAGCCTTTCTTACCTGGGTCTTATGAGGTCTTTCTTGGCTCACAGATGCTCCTGCTGTGCCTTTATTTTCCCCAATACTTTATCAACACACACACACACACACACACACACACACACACACACACACACACACACTTCTACTCTTATTCTATGTTTATATTTCCAATCGTTATTTCACTCTCTTTTAATTATCCTCAAGAATAGGTTCAATGCACTCCCCAAGTCAAACTAAAACTCTTCTGGTTTCTATAAAGGTATGAAAGAGCAATTGCTTTACAGACAATCTTCATGGAAGAAAAATTGTCATTAGAAATAATATTTTAACTTCCCACACCTGAGCAATGGAAACACTTCTGGAAGAACTAGGGCGACACACCCCTGCCTCCCCCAGTGCTTTATTTGCTTGAAAAGCATTCACTACACCCCTTTCAGCAGACTGAGTTCAGTCTTAGAGGAGAAACACTGTTCTTGCAGTCTCCATAGATGAGGAGCTCATTCAGCTCATTGAAGTTGGGGGCACAGGCTTAGTGTAGAAGACATACTTGGAGTCAGAGGAAAATGGTTATGTAGTTCATCTCAGTAGTGTTGACCTTTAGCCTGGTTCCTGAAAAATATGAGATCCAGATCTCCAGAGTCTCTGCAAGAAATTGTACATTGTAGGCACTCAGTTGATATATATATATTCAGATGATAGAGCACCTCTTCTGACTGATTCCGAAGAAGGAAGGAACACCCAGAAATGTCATTATCCACTGGAATATTAGGTGTGTAATATGAACCCTAAACATTTTGAGGGAAGGAAAGTTAATAGACAATCCAGGAGTGCTTGCCTCCCTACTTATATACCCTCTACACATACTGTTTTGAATAAGAGAAAAAGAAAAAGATTTGAACACAGCTCATTACTGCAAACAGTTTTTGAAACTCTTTCAAATATGTGGTGTCAACTGAACTAAACCAGAGTTCTATGAGTAAGGTGGAGTAGCTGGGATTTAAAGAAGGAATGGGACGCAAGCACATGAATACTTGCAATGCTAGCAAACACACACATACACATACACACAATAATACCACTATTCTTCCATCTCAGCCATAAGATATGGTCATGGCATAAGACATTGGACATTGTTCAGAGTAAGCAACAGATTCATATTCGATCATCTTCAGTCACTTCTATAAAGTGTGAGACATAGGGTCTAAATAAGATACAAATAAGGGTCTTGAGAAATAAGCACGATTTCTTTTCTTTTACTAGCTAAGTATAATTTTAATTTTTTAATTTGTATTTTTATTTAAGCTCTATGCAAATTACAAATAAAATTGGCACAAAGCTAAAATGCATAGTCCCATTATTTTTGACAAATGCATGTACCTATGTAACCTCCAGCCCTATCAAGATACAAAATATTTTCATCACGCCAGAAAGTTTCCTCATGACCCATCCCAGTCAATGCTCCCATGTCCACTGGCTTTCTTTTAATGGCTCTGCAAGCTTAAAGAGCCGAGATAACAATTTCCATTATTGTTTATAGCAAGTAGATGACTCCAAGGAATTCATCATCAGTCTCTGAAAGTAACGTGTAAGTTGCACCTCTATCTTTTCCTCTTAGACAACTTTCCCAGAACCCATTTACTCTAAATATATTAAGATCCTTCTCATAATTATTTTTCTACCCAGCTAAGTATAATGCATGGATGGGAAATATATTGTATGGTTTCATAGGAAAGACATTCACTGTATGTGCTCATTAAATAAACATGCTGTCTCTTTATATCAAGAGCTATCTTTTGCACTCTTACATTAGATCACACTCTGTAAATAGATAATGCATTAAATTTTGCATCCCTGTGCCACTGCTGGCTTTGTTCATTTTTTAAAAAATTATTATTAATTTGGATTGGGGTTAACTCCTCATTGCTTAGGTCCTATTTTCTCAGTAACATTTTTAGAAACCTAGCAGAAACAATGGATGAAAATATTCCATGGTTAATGACTAACTACCACTTTGAGATGATTTTCCTCCATAGGAAATGCTCCTTAAGGATAAGAATTGGTGATTGCATTCTTATTGAAAATACTTTCTTATGTATAGCTCTTGAGCATTTATTGTTGAGATGGATTACTAGATTTTGAAAGATATTTGATCAGAGAATCAAATCTAGATTTTTTTTCTTTCTCTAACTTTCATCTTATTAACAATGTCTTATACACATGTGATATTAGGGCCCATGTGAATAAATGTGTATGGGTCAGTAAAAATCTCTCACCTTAACCAGAATTGAAGGAGCATGTGCTATCATCTGAAGGCATAGAATTACCACCTCCAAAATGAATGAGCTTCATTGGGCTATAAATCATTACAGCAATTATAGCTGTTTTATTCACTATTCTGCTCCAAGAATCTACTTGATTGCTTGGCAGAGAAGGTGATTAATATATGTTGACTAAATAAACAAATAATTGGGTACAAAACTTTGGTCTCCGATCATCTAGCATGATATTTGGCACATAAAAGCTACTCAAGAACTTATCATTGAATAGAATTGTCCACAGTTAAATGGTAAAGGTTCTAAGCAGGCATAACAAATGTATTTGAAGCTACATCTCAGAGATTTGGTTCAAGATGGTTTAAAATCGTTTTGTTTAAGGCCCTAACTAAGCCCTAACTAAGCCCTAACTAACTATATGAGTGTTTTGCAGACCAATAGAGTCAGGATACAGTATGACACATTTTGGATTTGTCATTGATTAACCATAAGCAATCCTCTCAGCCTCTCAAAGGCCCGCAATTTCATCTGTAAAGTGAGATTATAATACCTTACCAAACTATGAAGATTAAATGAGACTTTTTATGAGAAAGTTTCTGCATAATACTTGGCACGGTGGTTAGGATACTCTCTTTTGCCGTTCCCTTCTTAAGGAGTGACTTTCCTCAAAATGTGAAATACTTCTGAGATTATGAAAAAAAAGTGAAGCTGAAGTTCCCCTCACCTTGATGTATCTTCTTAGCCTGTGTCTTCTAGTTATATTCGATTATAGATAAATGAGAACTATTACTTCTATTAGTAGGGCTGATCTGTCGCTGCCATGCTAGAGCAAGCTGGACTCTGAATGTGCTCTGTCAGGCAAGTTTACCTTGGGTTCCCTCCCTAAGTTATAGGCTTTCAGACTATGGGGACCCTGAAGCACAGCATTAACCCAAAGCCCAGACCTGATGTTTCAGGCCTGTCAACATGAGATTTGGTAGGATCAACACTGAAATGAAAGTTGAGACCATATGCATATATTCTGCCTAAACTACTGACCAAGAAAAGGATCCAGTTTTGATAAAGAACTGGCTATTTCACAATCAGAAAAGGGACTTTAATCATATACATTCTACAGATATTTTTCAGGTACACAGAATTAGAAGATAATTCCTTTCAACCATGGTCCTGAGTAGAGTAGAGAATACAAGTTGCAGACAGTGCTGCAATTTTAAAAACTAGCAGATTCCATAGGCCCTGTGTGACTTTGCTTATTTCAGGGTCACATCAGGTTTTCTCCTGATGGTATTTCATAGGACACTTCAAGCAAATAGATAAGGGCACCAGCATTTTGAATGGGTGGCCTGTAATTCCTGGCCTTATCCGGCCCAGGTATCTCTCCCATCGCATCCCTCCATGTCACCTATTTCCCAATCACACTGGCCCATACGTGATGGCCTTGAGCCTAAGCCCATCAAAGCCCTCAGGTCTAATATACCCTGTTCTCTTTGGTCTTCTTACTTTTGCATGTACTGGTCCACAATCTGGAATATTCTCACCATCTTCTCTTCCTAGAGAAATCTAATACTTCCCTCAAGATTCTTGGCCCTTTCTCTGAAGTCTCATAGACACTTAGCTTCATAATTATTTTATATTCTTGTATGGAGAGTTTTCGCATACGTGAATATACACACCAGACAGTGAACTAAGTCATAGTAGTTGTTCAGTAAATATTTGCAGAAAAAAATTAGGAGGGTTCTGTTTAGTTACCAACCTAGGATATAAATCGGCATAATATTCATATTGTGGGAAGGGGAAAGGAGTTATAGAGGTTCAGAAGAGGTAAGAAGATAGTGCTATATATCTGACTCTACCTTTATAGGTAGGTGGTAGACTGATAAAGTAGTCTCTCTTCTTGCGAGGTGTTAACATATAATATAAATCAGGGTTTACATTGTTTTAAACACCATCTACAAAGTTCTTGCTAAATAGCAGTCACCCTGCTATGTATTTTAACTCATTGTAAGCCCCTAATTAAATTGAAAATAGTAACATATGCATCTACCTACTGTTTTATGATTTCCTAAGTGTATCTATATCCATGATCATAGGAGGTGGTATTTTGTGGTGGTTAACTGCACAGACTCAGTATTTGCTTGAATTTGAATTCTGGCTGTACCATTTATTTACCTGTAAACTCGGGCAACTCTATTAACTTCCCTAACACTCTGTTTCTTTGATTGCAAAATACAGATAGGATATAACTTATAGGACTGTCGTAGTTATTAGTGGATCCCTAATACATATAATGTATGTTCTATCTATTTTTGATTCACAGGAAGCATTCAAAAAAAGTTAACAATGATGATAATGATCTTTTTTTGAATTTATATAGAACCCTGTGAAACAAGAAAGGGAGATTTTCATATTACCCGTTTTATAGACAGAAAAATTATGATTGAGATCATTAAACTTCTGGTGCTTAAGTATCTTTCCAAAGGACCCAATTACTACATGAAGGTAGAAATTTGATCCCAAGTTTTCAGATTCGGAATTCAGCCTCTTTTGTATATTCCCTTGAACCTGAAATAGTGTCTCACTGTTTTTCCCTTGGTTTGCTGCTCTTTATAGCATCAGCCTTGGCTCACATTTATGAAGGGAGAATTTGTGTTCAAATGAAAATAGTTATGAAAAATGAATCTAATCATCTATTCCTTCTGAGCAAACTTAAAAGGAAGTGATTTACCTATTTCTCTGCAGACCATTCCTAGTTACTATGAACAGTTGGTGAAAAAAAAAAAATGTTGGTTTCACTACTTTATTAAGCATCTTTTAAAAGGTTTCAAAAGAGCTTTATTTATAGAATGTTGTAAAGGTATGAAAACATTACCATCTACAAAGATAGATGGTTGAAGTAAAACAAGAACTGATCTTTTTTGATAAAAATTCCTAGTATGATAACCCTATTTCTTCCTTAAATACACTTCTGAGAATTTGACGTTAATCAAACCACAGTTTAAATAGACCGTTACATTAAGGAATGCGTATTTGTCCTCAGAGATAATGCTGAATCTTTTTTACTCTTTATCAAAGCACATTTTAATTGCCTGGCAAATTAAGAAGTACATTCCCTGCATATAAGATGAAGAAATATGTTCACAAAAATAAATAAAATAAGAGATTCATACCAACATTTTATAGTTTTATCTAGTTGCAGAGTTATTCAGTTCTACTCTATTTGGGACTACAACTAGTTTAGCATAGCTGAGATCAATTTTAGCAACTATTCGTAATTGTAGAAAAGGCATTAGGCTTTTATACATACATATAGGTAGGTGTATGTACATATATGAATATTCGTATGACTTCATATGAATATGTATTAAATATAATACATATTATAACATTAGCATTTTTTCTCTCTTGACCAGGAACATTGGATTGTATCTGTATCCTAAAATGTGACATAGTAGCTCATGTCTGTAAACAGTTCTCAACCTGTTAAGCCCCCTGATATCTCAGAGAGAAAAGGCAAGTCTTCAGGCAACGATTTTACTGAAAAGACTCTATATTCAAAGCATGGCGTTATGCATTACATTGTATAAAAGGGAGAAGTGGCAGAAATAAAAATACATCCTTCTAGCCCTTAAGGAACATAAATTTGAATTTGTTATGTTGAATATTAAATAATAAAATTTAAGAATGGTATCAATAATTTATATTTGTATAGTGCTTTGCCATTTTCAAAATGCATTCAAGAGTCATTGTTCCAAGTGACCCTCATACCAACACTACTAAATAGGATTTGACTCAGCACACTTTGCTAGGGTACAACTAATGAAATAGATATTATTATTAGCTCCATTTTATATATAAAAAAAAAATTTTAAAGGAGTTTCACAAAGGTTAGGTGGTTTACCCAAAGTGACTTGCTAATAAATGTTTCAGTTTAGACTTGAACACACTGAACAATGAGATTATTAAGTCCCATTGCTCTGGTTGGCAGGGAAAGCCTAGAAGTCAGGAAAATTCATTTCTCTCGTGAGTCTAAATGGCATAGCCAGATCCTGACGCTTTTCAAAATTAAATGCTCTTCTATGTTACCATAGTATATTGTTCATTTCTCTGCTATATAACACCCATTATAGAATGCCATGTAGTATATTTAGTTAACTATTTCTCTCTCTCCTTGAAACTTGAGTTTCTGAGAGCAAGAACCAAGCTTTATCACTGTGTTCCTATTGGATGGTCTTATACTGTACTTTCTGATTCTCTTTTGATTATCTTCCTAGTCTACAGATAGTATCAAGGCAGAAGCATATAGTTTCTCTGCCAGTCGTGGGTAGTTTGCAATCTGTGCCTCTCCAGCCATTAGAATTTCCTCTGAATTGAACATCAGCTCACACTCAGAACTCTTAAGTTAGATGCCAATTTTCAAAGCTAAGGACACCGCTGCCTGAATTTTCCTACTTCTCGTCAGGGATGAGGTGCCCTTGTCTATCTCCTTATTGACTCCTTTTCATAACTAGATGCTCTTGTTCTCTTATTGCTTTAAAAATGAACATTCCACCACCCTTCATGTTATCTTTGGAATTATACAAGTGTTTATCCAGCTGGTGGAAAGTAGATGGAAGAGTCCTGATGGCAGGTACCTGTCCTCATGCAGTTTTAAGTAATATGAATTACATGGCTGTCACACAAAGAGGTAAATCCAGAGGTTGTACCTTCTACCTTGACCTTTAGTCACTTGAACCTATTTCTAACATTTGGCACTTGGGCTGTCTCCTCCTGATACATTTATCTCTGTGTTTTTCATTTGATTCTCATTTTCTTCTGATCTCATACCTCTATCTAGCCACTAAAGTTAAGTTACTTTTTCCATAGTCCACTGATATCTGCAACTCATTTCTAGTGCATTTACTTTTACTTTTTATTCCTGAGTTCATCATTCACTTGCTCAACTCTATTCAAAGATTCAAAATAATTTGACTTTTTAAATTAGTAAACTTTATTTTTAGAGCAATTTTAGGTTCATAACAAAATTGAACAGAAAATACAGAGGGTTTGCATATACCCTCTGTCCCTAAATGCACACAACCTCCCCCACTCTAGACATCCTGTACCACAATGGTATATTTGTTACAATTGATGAACCCACATCGACACATCATTATCATCCAAGTCCATTGTTTATATGAGGGTTCATTCTTGGTATTTTACATTCTATGGGTTTGTTAAAACATTTTATAATGATATGTTTCCACCATTGTAGCATCATACAGAATAGTTTCGCCTTGCAAAAAAAAATCCTTTGTGCCCTGCCTATTCATCCCTCCCTCCCCTCTAACTCCTGTGAACCACTAATCTTTTTACTGTCTCAATAGTTTTGTCTTTTCCAGAATGTCATATGGTTGAAATCATACAGTATATAGCCTTTTGAGATTGGCTGTTTTCACTTAATAATATGCATTTAATATTCTTCCCTGTGTTTTATGACTTGATAGCTCATTTCTTTATAACATTCTATAATATTTCATTATTTGGATGTATCACAGTTTATCTATTCACCTACTGAAGGCCATCTTGATTACTTCCAAGTTTTGGCAATCGTGAATAAATACAATTATCATATATTTTAAAGACTTAAAATATTTTGTGTTGTTTTTAATATATGACTGCAATCACATTACATAGTTTTAGTAAGTTGATTTATTGAAATTCTAGATATTTCTATTGGAGACTTAGTGTATTATATGCTGTACAACAAACTGCCACATATTTAGCAGCTTAAACATCATATATTTGTTATCTCATAGTTTCTGTGGGTCAGGGCTCCAAGCACAGTTCATCTGTGTCCTCTGCTTAGGGTCCCACAAGGCTGAAATCAAGATGTTGGCTGGGCTCCTTTGTCACATAGAAATAGGACTAAGGAAGAATCTGCTTTAAGCTTACTAAGATTTTTGATAGAGTTAAAAGAGAATCTACTAACGAGAGAATCTTATATAATATAACTTAAACAAGGAGTGACATTCCATAATTTTTGTCATAGTCTATTGGTTAAAAGCTATTAACAGGTCCCATTCACTCAACGAAAGAGTATTACACAGAGACATCAATACCAGGAGGAGTGTATAATGAAGACCATCATAGTCTGTCCATCCCCAGAAACTAGTATAGTATTGGTAGAAAGGGAATTGGTGAGAATTCAAAAACCTGGGACCTCATCCTGGCTCTCATGCTAAATAACATTTAGGATCTGGTACAAATTAGTGTTGTAGGGACTTAACTTTTTTCATCTGTTATATGAGTGGTTAGTTAGATGATCCCCGAGGGTTCTATAAAATTCTAACGTTCTATAATAGATATACCCATGGAAGTATAGCATGTTAAAAGATTTTCCCAAGTTCAATGACTGAATTCTGATGGGTTCCTTAACACACTGATATTTATTAATTTACTCACTGCAGCAAGATGATTCAAGTGGTTCTAATGCACCAAGATAATAACAGTGAGAATATGCATATTATCAGGAGTTTTCTTCTTCAATGATTCAATACTAATTACTATTTAGTGTGAGAAATTTGAAACTTAGTAATGTTTCAGGTTGCTTTTCTTGGTGTCCACACACCCTAGGACAGTGACCAGCACATTATAAGCACTTGGGAAATTCATTGAGCAACTGTTGTTGAACTTTCCAGATTATCAAAGTTTTAATGATTGTCTTCACAAATTTTTGAAGTAAACTAGGTTTTAGTGAATTTGCTTTTTTGAAATATCTATTGGTATGAATGATATTATTGATACTATTGATATGTATAACATCTACTTAATCTAAATTCTTGTTTTCCTAGAACTAATTTTTTAAGTATATTGGTATACAATATAATATTACTTTCAAGTGTACAATATAGTGATTTGATATTTTTATACCTTACGGTGTGATCACATGACAAATTTTAGTACTCATCTGTCGCTGTACAAATTTATCACTATATTATTAACCACCTATCCCCCTCTGGCAACCATCCCTTTGGTCTCTGTTTGTATGAGTCTGTTTTTGTTTTATTTTGTTTGTTCATTTTTTTGTTTGTTTTGTTTTTAGATTCCACATATAGATAAAACATGTGGTATTGGTATATGTCTTTCTCCGTCTGATTTATTTAACTTAGCATAATACTCTTTAGGTGGATCCATGTTGTCATAGAATCACTTCATTTTATTCATGATAATTAGAGAAAAAGCAGTACGGTGTGTTTGGAGTAACTTTTACTTGGTTTCATAGAAGAGAGGCTAAAATTTTCTATCTCATCAGAAAGTGCTGGATGGTGCCATAGTTTGGGGAGTAGTAAATACCTAGTATCTAATCCTGGCTCTACGCATGTTCACTATGTGTCCTTAGGAAAATCTCTTATTCTCTCTAGGCTTCAGTTTCTTCATCTGAAAAATGACCTAGTGATTTTCAAAGGTTGCTTCTAGACATAACAGTCTGTGGCCAGAGTAATCTTACTTAGGTTAACATATGGCCCATTATTTTAGCTTAATTGTTGTGCCATGTAAATAGAAGGAGGAATGGTAGTCCATAGTATATAAACTGGTCCTCCAACATCAAGAAATGGCCTAGACCTCCTGCTTATATTTTAAACAAACCCCTTCTAACCAACAACACACAATATTCTCGTATCATAGGAGAGTAGTCATTCACTGAAGGTTTGACATATCTTGAATCCTCAGTTTTCCTTGGAATATCTAGGAGGTTTAGAGCTAGGTTCATGATGATCTTCAGACTTTAAGTTTCAACTCCTGCCTTACTCATTTCCTCTGTTTTATATAGATTCTCTGATGAGTTGTTTATGCAGCCCTAGACTCACCATAGTGTCATAACCGATATTAATATAGCCAGAGAGATATTGACAGACACTGAAATATTATTTAGAAGGACCTAAAATAAATCTTGGTGACAACATCACCCAGAAAGTGTGGGAAAAACCAAGGTATATGAGTAGTTTCATGAATGCCTACTAGGTGCCAGCTGCCATTCTGAGAATTCAAAGACAAATACATTCTGCTCTCATGATAACATGTCTAGACAGGAAAATAAGTAAGCACAATAAGTAGCATTGTGGAATGTGATAAGTGCTATGATAAATAAAACTAGGTAAAACATTTCTATAGAAGTAAAGGAGATAGGGGACATGATCAAGCTGAGAGAAACTAATGAAAGGCTTTCTGGAATAGATAATGTGGAGCTGGATCTTCAAGAACAAAAAGAATTTGCTCACAATAGGGGATAGGTGTGTGTGTGTGTGTGTGTGTGTGTGTGTGTGCGTGTGTGTGCGTGTATCTCACATATGGAACAGGCAAAATAAAATAATTAAAGACCTAAGGAGAAACATGAGGTGGACAAAGTTTGATGTCTTTAATGGAAAGCTGTCATCATCACAACTTAAACACAGAGTGCTTTGGAGAGTGGAAGACAAGGCTTAAAGGGCTGGTGTAAGCTTAATAAAGAAGAGTTCTGCTAGAATATGCCAGGCATTTGGGGTGTAGACATTATCTTAAGGGAAATGGAGAATCTTTAAAACATTTCACAAGATAAGGGATGTATTACATGTATTTAACATCCTCTGTCCCAGAAATTCCTCTCCTAAAAAGTATCTTAAGGAAAAAATTTGGATAAGTGCGAAAAAAGACATTGATGTAAAAATGTTCCTGACATTTTTTTATGAAACAGTGAAAAGTTGAAAACAGCCACATAGAAGGTTTTTAAAATAAAATATTGTACATCCATTAAATGGACTACTATATAGATTTTGTGTATGGAAAGATATGGAAAGATATTCATAATATATTATTAAATAAAACACAGATTGTACTATAGTGTAAAGAGTACAATCTCGTCACTTTAGGCATGTATAATTTTAGGTGTATTAAAATATATGGAATAATACATTCCAGTGGTTTCCTCAGGAATTATACTTTTTATATCTATGTGTTTTTTTCGTGTGTTTTGTTTGAAGTTTTCTAATAAACAAAAACAGTAAAAGCATTTATTTAAAAAAATTCTGTATCAGGAAGAGCACCATAGCTTATTGTTAGGATTGAGATGGAAGAGTTTCTTAGTTGGAACAAAAACTGAAGTACACTGTAACAGAGATTCACAAATTACAGTGTTTCAGACAAGATATAAATTGATTTCTCGCTCATGTAGCAATTCAGGTTAAATAGAATAAGCAGTCTCTGAGTTCACAAGCCACCAGGGACCCAAGCTAATAAGGCAGGTGTAATATCCTCAAAATTGGTATCTGAGATTTTCTAGCCCTTGCCATTTCGAGACAGTGGAAAGGAAATGGGAGAAGAGTGTCCAAGACAAGAGTCTTTATTGAGATGACTTGAAATCTGCACATATCACTTTCTCATGCTCATTAGTGAGGATTTAGTCATAGAATGAATTGAGTGTTCGGGGGAGGGTTATCAATCAGCAGTCTGCCACAAAGAGCAAAGGATTCTAGATGGGAAGACTGGTTCTCAGGCTGATATATTCATCACGCTAATAGATGAGCTCTGGTTTGTTGTTACTGTTTATTTTTAAATGAGCCTCAGGTGGGTAGAATTGGATTAATCATAACTCTTAGTTCACAGTATACACTGTCCTCATTGGTTCACACAAGGTTGTTTGTTTGTTTGCTATAAAATAAATCACCACCCTATATAAAATTGGTTAGGTTTTGCCATATAACAAACTACCCCTTAACTCAGTGACTGAAAATAACAATGATTTATTAGTCCATAATTCTGTGGGTCAGCAATTTGCCTGGGCTCACCTGGATGGTTCCAATGGTCTGGGCAGGTTTGGCTGGATGGTCTAAGATAGTCTTACTCTCTTTGGAAAATGGCACTGACTATTTGTTAGCACTGGTTCTCAGCTGGGGATGACAGGGCCTGCGGGGCCATATTCCTCTACCAGGCTAGTTTAAATGTATTCGCATGGCAGTGGGTGCGCTATTTCCAGGATCATCAAGAGAGGCCACACTCAGGATGCAAGCATATTCCAAATCATCTTCCATCATATTTGCTTTTATCCCATTGACCAAGCCCAGAGTCAGTCATTTACGAAGCCCATAGTTGATGTGGGAGAGTACTACCAAGGGTGTGGATACAGGAGGCATGGACATCGCAAAGGCCATTACTGCAGCAGTCTGCCGTGGTAAATAAAATCTACATCAACATATATGGTCCTCACCTATCTCAGCCCACTGCCTCTCACCCCAACCCAAGATAACACTATCCTGAAACTTGTATTCATCAATCCCATGTTTCCCTTTATATAAAGTGTTTGTTTGTTTTACTGGGTTTGAATTTTATAACACAACAAGGTAACATGAAGGATATAATCTTTTGGGATGACTTTCTATCTAATAGTGTATTGCTAACATACTATATAGTTGTATATAATCATAGGTTATTTGTTTTGACTCCTGTATAATTTGCCATTATATAAATATACCATATTTCATCTGTCCTTCTATTTGAAAATGAATGGTATTTGGATCTTGTCCAGAGTTTAGCTACTATAGACAGTCCTGCTGTGAAAATTCTTAAACATGCTTTCTGTTATCCACATAAATGTGTTTCTCTTGGATATATCTGGGGGTGAAATTATGAACATTCTGTGTTGTGAAGTAATGCCAAATTATTTACCAAAGTGGTTATGCCAATTTACGTTCTCACCAGCACACTGTAAGAAATTCTATTGATCCACAACTTCTTCACAACTTTGTATATTGAAAGGCTTCTCTTTTTTTTTTTTTTTTTTGAATTCAAAGGGGTTATAAAATTGTATCTTACTATGGCTTTGATGACAGTGATTATATGAACTGTCCTTAGTCACTACCCTTGACAGCAGGACACCAGAGCCTAGCTTGAGCCTGCTTGACACGCTGGTCCTAGTCCCACTCCAGCTTAGCTCCAGCTTTTCCTGTTTCTCTGACAACTCCTGTGATTGAAGATTTATTAGGCCCCCTCACCAACCCCATGTAATTACAACATAAAGTTTCTTCCAAATCTGCAGTTCTGCATTTTTATTTCTTTTCTTTCGAAGTGTTCTTTCTCTGGCAGCCCAAAGCAGGAAAAAGAACATTAGATTTGGAATAGAACAAAACTGCTATAAATTGTACTTCCTGTACTTAACTAGCTATGCAACTTTGGACAAGTTATTTAAGTCCCAGCTTTCCCACATGTGCAACAAATATAACATTTCTCATTTTGTTGTGTTACATATGGTAACATATGTAAGAGGATATGCAATACTTCGTATACAATAGGTGCTCAAAATAGGAAGCACTGCTGATGACTCAGCAAATGCTCTCCAGGTTTGAGTTCCAAGTCGAAGAATCCAGCCTGTTGCAGCATCAGGATTAGGTTGGTTAGCCTTGCCTGAGGTTAATAGCTGCTTCAGTATTCATTTGTGTCAAATGGAATTGTGATTTCACTGTGGTTCATAAAACCATAGTCAGATCTGACAAATTCAATCAGCTAATTTTTAGGTCAAGTCTTAATGATTATGATGTAGATCGTTAGTCACTATACCACCTGTATATGAAATATGACAGATCTCGATGTCTGGCATTTGCATGACTAGCATTAACAACAAGTAAAATGAGGTGATTAAGGACCCTCAGTGCTACTTTGTTCCAAGAGAGAGGGACAGTGGGTTGGAGGAATAGGGGTAGGGAGATGTACCAGGCATCATATTCTCCTGAGAGTCAGGAGACCTGCCTTGTAAACCCAGCTCTGCCATGAGCATGTTGCGTGATCGTGAAAATATCTTAACTTCTCTGAGTCTCAGTTTCCTGAGAAAGTTGATAAATATACATCTGATAAATGTTTATTGGATTAAAGTGAATAGGATCTGAAAAATGGCAGTGTTGGACCAAGCCATGCCCAAGATCTCTGGTTAGCTCCCGCACATTCTCCATACTGCAGGTGAAGCACCAGCTTCTCTTTCACCAAGTCTTCTCGGATTGCCCCAGCCTGGCAAGCCCCTCCTCACAAGGGCTTCTTGTTGAAGCCCTTTTTAAAGGATTAAGGACCCTAAAATGGTCATATGAGGCCTGAAAGGGTACATGCAAAGGTAACTGTAGTTTCTCAAGAGCCCATACCTATACTACGAGTGACATTTAAATCCTAGGTATACCTGGATGCTATAAATGAATGGCTCGTGGTGAGTGAAGTGCAACGCAAGTCCCTTTGCTACATTCTATAGCTCCCTTCCTGTTGCCGCATGGTTCTGCCTTATGTGCAAGTGGCCTTTCCCTAGAATAATCTTGTCATCTGAAGCTAAATTAGATATTGCTGCCCCAGCAACCTCAATTTGTGTTTAGGATACTTGTGTTAGGAATCATCTGTCATTTCAACTCCTCAAGACGCAGACAGATATGAAAGAGACATTAAAGCACAACCACATTTCCTCAATTTAATGCAGGGCAATAAGGTCTAAACCCGAAGACTAGGGCCCTAATCTCAGTTCTTCTACTGATAGCTTGTATGTTTTTCAGTGAATTGCCTCTGTTTTCTGGGACTCAGTTTTCTTATTTAGAAAACAGGAATAATAGTATCTCTTCTGCCTCCTTTGCAGGACCATTGAGAAATTCAAACAAGATAATGTATGTGATATTGCCATGGTGTTGCATTGGGGGTCGTTATTACCAGAGACCATCTCCATCTGTTTCTGCAGCCATCACTAATCCTTAGCTGATGGGATACTGTCATAACCATCATCTGGATATGTTGTGTTTACACAGCACTTACTCAGAGGAGCTAAAGGCAATGGGGCTTCTCTCTGTATCATCCCTGGGGGATCTTTCATAGTGTAATAGCTCAGAGCTCAGACATATTTTGCAGGATAATCAGCTCAAATTCTCTTCTGGTTTGTTTCAGCCCATTTCCACTGTTCCATTCTCTGAGACCAAACCTCTCTCCAGCAGTGGGGAAAGCAGAACTAGTGCCAGATTATCCAATTGCAGAAGCTAAGAAGACAATCGCTGCTACACATTGTGCAAATATATTTTTGTATTATCATAGTCCTGATACTGATTTCATAACGTTGCATTGCATTAGTGATATGAGGATTTTTTCTCCACTGCAGGGTACTCGACTCCACCCCTTCTAGTGGAAAGAAACAGGTTGCATTCTAATTGGGATGCAAAGAACATTCTTTGTTCCTTTGCAGAATACCATAGTGATTAAGAGCATGCATTTTGGATTCCAAGTGAAATGAGATTAAAAATCTATCTTTGCTATTATCTAGTTGTATGACTTTTCCACAAGTCACTAAACGACAGTTTCCTTATACGTAAAATGAGGTAGTAATATATACCCTCACAAGGTTGTAGTGAGTATTAAGTCACCTAATTTATGTAAAGTGTTTAATGCCGAACTCAATATTAGTAGGTACAATTATTATTATGTTATCATGTAATGTAAATGATCTCATTCACAGCTTGGGTTTCAATTACATTCAAATATAATTTACTTTGTCAGTTAATTGAACAAGTATTTATATACCTTCTGGACAGGAAATATAATATTATCTGTTGAGTTCTTCCCTGATATCCCCACATCTCCCATATGGATGGTCCAAGAACACTGGGGTATGTTAAAACCAAGAGAGAACCAGAATCTTATCAGTCCCCTTTTGCCATGGTGTCCTGCTGCCACATGATGGCGCTGTGGAACACAGACTCTGCACAGCCTGAACTTACCCCAAGGTTGCCCTTGTGAACCAGTCTTGGCCTCTTTGCCTTCAGCCCCATCACCCTTTCCTGCCTTCTCTGAATCACAGCGTGGAGAGGCTGATTATAGTTGGCAGAAGTTTCCAGCCTCTGTGTCAGCTGGCTCCTGAGTGGTTTCAGCCAATGGGAGACACTAGGAGAAGATTAGAAGGTGAAAAAGGAAGAAGACAGAGCATTTCTCCCTCTTCCTCTCTGCCTCAGGGTCCTGGGTCAGATTACATTGCCTTCTCTTTACTGATTTGTTTTATTTTGTTTTGTTTTGTTCTGCTTTGCTTTGTTTTGTTTTGTTTTCTGCTATTTCTAATCTATGAGTCACCCCACATTGCTCTACTTGGCTTCTCTGTGCTCCATCATTTGCATAACAAATTCTCCACATTAAGACTGGGATAGTTTCCTTCTTCCTGGTTAGACTGACTGGTACAACTTGCAGGACCCCTGCTAGTTCTCTGGAGGTCTCCTGCATTAGCTCCAAGGTTACAGCTTTCCATGCCAATGCACCAATGCTCATGTATTGATTGCACAAACAAGATGCTGAGTCAGCTCCTGAGGAAGTCCCAGCCTGAGCCCCGCCTGTGCCCAGGACTCTCCTACAGCCTGTGCCTTGTGCTGAGCCAGGGTCACCAGTCACACTGTTCTGCTTTCCTGGTGAATTCTCCTTGGCAAATTTTGGCCAAAATATTCCTACATTTAAGTTTCTGAAACAGTTTGGGGTCATGGTCCCTCTGTTCTCTGAAGGCTCCAAAATCATTTTGCAGATTAATCTGTCATCTCCTCAGCACCCAGCCCTATAAGACAAAGGTCATAAAATTTTCTACTCCAGTTTTTCTAATTGCATAATTAAGGGAGGCCACCAGTAGAAAGCTCTTCTAAGAGACTCGCTGATACTGGCTACTGAAGATTAAACTGGAGCTCAGCTATCACCTCCTCCTTGAAGCCTGCCTTGCTTCTCCCAAGCAGTACTTAATCACATGCCCCTCTATGCTACCACAATTCCTTGTTTATGCATCTTTTGTAGCACCTGTTATTTTGTTTATAATTGTATGTATATGTGTGTATTGAGGAATATGAAAACCCTTTTTAAAGGTTATGGGAACTTTCCAAAATTGTAAGACTGTAACTCTTATAATTAACCCTGTTTCTCCAGATTACATTTCCTGCTGCCTTCACTCATGTGGGGATCAGCTACTAAAAGCCATTCAGTCCTCTCAATTGTAATGGCTAAGGATCTTCTTCCCCTTTTATATATAAGGAGACATTTGTAGAGAAGGAGACATTGAGTAAAGTTGTTCAAGATCTCCTTGCTAGCTAAGTGGTCTAATTTAGAGGTGTACCCAGATCTATGCAAAGGCCAGAGTGGCCTTTTCCTACTCCCCCGGGCTGCCTTTACTGAAATGTCCTGTTTACAACAATATGCAATGGTGCAATTTATCTGGCTGCCTGAAAGATATTACCAGACAGAGGATGCTGCTTTGGAGAATGCTGTTCTACATGAAATGGAAAATGGAAAAAAAGAAAACAAAACATATACCAGAGATTTCTACCAGGCACCTGCTGAAAGTCTCCTCAACAGAATTGTATAGGCACACACTGTCTTTTAAGATTTTAATCCTCTTTTAGCTGCTTTTTTTTTTTTTTAGGTCAATTGATTTTTTTTTTCCCCTGAGAAACTATTTGAGTACCATCTGTCACTCACCAAATTCTACAGCAGGTTCACAGCAGCTGTTTCAGGAAGGTGTTCCTTTGCCTGTCATTTCCCATGTCTGTCATCACAGAATGTCTGTCAGAGCAGGGATCCATTGCCTATTCCACTGTGAACTCTCTTAACCATTTCTTCAGTTTTACCTCACTCATTTACTCCACTACTCAAGGCAGGATTTTGAACTTGCCCACTGGTGCACATCTTGCATCAAGGAGTGGGGATGGAAAAATCACTCATCACTCAGCCTCTCCTCCACCCACTTATTCATTTGTTCCATATGCTTTTCCTAAACCCTGGAGGTATCCAATGTCCATGGAGCAGACAAACTTGGACAAAAATAATTACAGTAGCACATTCTCAGAATCTTCACAAATATACCCATAATAGCCTGTGGGGGTGTTTGGGAGGGAACAACTAGCCCAGCTCTGTGTAGAGGAGAGGGAAAAGGTGTTACAGGAAGAAAATTTCAAGTTAGTCTTAAGAAATGAATTAGGAATGTCTCCTGTGCGCATGGAGAGAGGAAAGTGGATGCAGGTGGAGGAAAGATGCTGCAGCCAAGTTCGAAGGTTTGAACAACTGGGATAATGAGAACAATTCTCCACCCCAGTGCGGGAGCGGAGGTGAGCCTAGACAGACATTTGTGAAAGCAAATCTATGCCAGTCTGAGGAGGCTGAACTCAGTCCTATAAACAGAGGAAAGCTATGGGAATTTTAGACGTGATGTTCATCAGGAGCTTTTTCAAGGGACCTGTTGTGTTCAGCCATCCCCCTTCCCCATTTCATTTTTGCTCTCTGGATTCCTGCTCCTTGTCAGTCATGTGACACAGCACACTGGAGAGAAAACAGCCAGGACAAGATTTTGAAATTCATCCTTTGTAGCTGTGGCATCTCTGGTAAGCACAGATGCCTAAACCAATATGGCAAAGCACAGGCTAAGACTTAGAGTAACTTCAGTCCTGACCGTAGTTTTTATGAGAAGTATCTTCAGTCTCACCTATCCTATTTGAGGTTTTCTCACTTCTGTGTTTTTGATCAAGCAACTCTCTCCTCCTAGAATTCCTTTCTTTCTACAAATGTTTCAGGTCCATATAAAGTTTTCCAACTTGGCCTAAAGGATATAATTGTATGCTTCTTTAAGCTCTCAGAACACTTTACCCTGTGAAGGTCACTGCTCCCTGGAGATAGTCATATGTAACAGAGGAGAATAGTCTTGCCTGGAATATAAACTCCAGGCAGCAGCATTGCCACCTCTCTATTTCCGGTATCTGGATAATACCTGGATTTTAGTGCCTACATAAAAATTGTGCAGTGACCTGAGCACAGACTCAGGGGCCTGTTAGGACTGGGTTCCCATCCTGAAATTAGCACTTCTTAAGTGTTATTTAACACTAAGTCATTTAACTTTTTTTGATTCCCAAGCAGCATCGACAGGTTAGAGGTCATAAATGTAAAAAACCCAGCCTAGTCTCTGGGACACAAGAGGTGATTCATAAATGGCGTCTATGAATAAGTGCTCTTTTTTCCCCCTTCTCTTCGCCCCTTGCAACATGGGGGCCTGTGTTTTTCTGCTACACTAGATGCCTATAGGACAAAAATCTAAAAATAAAAAATCTCAATAAACTAGATTACAGAACTCTCAGAGACCCCCTCTATCCCCATGAAAAATGATCCCAGGGAACAAAAACACATAATCAAGGGGAGAGATAAATGTTATGCAAAATTGCCATCTCGAAATAAGAGTCTAGCCACACCGCATTCTTCCCCATAATCGCTTCATGGCAACATGTGCAGCGCCTCATCAAGCCTGGAGTATATTATGAACCCCTGCAGACACAGAAATTTTGTGAGCTGTAGGTTGCAGGAACCCATAGAGCTTGGAAAGCAGAGGTTTAATGGTATTTTAAATGTTTTGACTATGTAGAAGGCAGAATCTGCAGTCTAATCATTTTCAGAATACTTGATGTGCCGTAAGCAACCATGGGTCTTGTGTCCTTCCCA
>NW_006494614.1:50318140-50332077 GCF_000325575.1 Pteropus alecto | reverse complement strand
GGAAAGAGGAAAGAGGATTGCAAGTATCTAGAGCTGCTACTATGTGCCATGGTGCTTGTCTTCAGTTGCTTCCTTTAATCCTTCCAGCAGCCTTGAGAGGTAGGTGTTCTGAGCAGTGCCTCTGGGCCTGAAAGGTAACTGATACCCTCAGTCCCTCTTTCTGCCATGATCCCTTAAGGTTCACCCCATGACACACTCCCATGGGGTTTCACAGAGTATCTGAATTCTGACATGTGAGTGTTTAAAGTTTTGTTATGATAAAAATACTCCTAAATTGACTCTCATTTATGTGTCAGAATTAAATCATTTTTTACACCTATATTCAAAGCATTATTCAAAATAGCCTAACAGTGGAAGCGACCCAAGTGCCCATGGAAAAATGAATGAATAAACAAAATGTATAGACATACAATGGAACATTTTTTCAACCTTGAAAAGGATAGAAATTCTAACATGTTATAACATGGATGAACTTTGAAGACTGTATGCTAGGTGAAATAAATAAGCCAGTCACACACACACAGAAACACATGCACACGTACACACAAAATACTCTATGATTCCATTTCTATGACTGTATTTACAGCATTAAAACTTACAGAAAAAAAGTAGAATGGTGGTTGCCAGGGGCTAGGAGGAGTGGTCAAGGGAGTTGTTGTTTAATATGTAGAGAGTTTCCACTTTGCAAGATTAGAAAGTTCTGGAGATTGGTTGCACAACAATATAAATATACTTAACAACACTGAACTGTGCACTTAAGAATGATTAAGATGGCAATGTTTGTGTCGTGTATTTCGCCACAATTTTAAAAAATTAAATCATTCAAAATGTTGGCACTTTACCGTGTCAAGATAATTTACTGAAATGTTAACCGTATTTTATTTCCTCTGAAGTGGAAAAACGGACAGAAAGAATGAGGCTGATAGTGACTGTCCCTCTATAACCCTGTCCCCCTTCTAAGGAGGAGGCCAAAATTACTTGTTCTCTCACCCCAGGGGGACCTGCTCTTCTGACTTTTATGAAAGCCAGTTGTATTTAAGGTGATTATACTTATTGTTTATACAGAAAAAGAATCAAAAGCTGCTTAGAGCAGAAGGAATTTAAAAGGAAGACTTGAGTATTTCATTCCGGTGCATCACGAGGTTAAGGGCCCACACTGAAATCCCATGGTTTGGGTCTCGTTAGGTCAACCCTGGCAACCTGACTTGTTTCTCCTGTGCTAGACTGATACTATTATCCTCCCTCTGCTCAAATAAATCTAGACAGTTCTCTTCCAGGAACCACTCCAAAATGTGTTCCTTACTGTTGATTAACGGGAAGCAATAAAGTATGTGAACATATTTTTTGAAATATAGACTAGAATAAAACGTTGGGTATTATCGTTATTTTATATCAAAAAAAAAAAACTTTTAGAGTTTTGTGATGGGGTAAAAGAAAAGGGAGAGTCAGAGATAAAATTTGAGAGACAGAGCTAAGAGAAGATCGTGGAAGGTCATGAAGGAAGAATGCAGAGGTCTGGGTCTGCAAGTCCTGGGTATCCAGGGAAATCCTCAGCCTTTTGCTTGAACCCCCTGACTATCGAAGGCAGCATAACTTTTGCCAAGATTGGGAGACCCAGAAGCCTGGATTCGGTGTACCTGGCTCCTAGACTTAGCAAAAGCCAAGGTGCCCAACTTGGCGAGAGAGATGAATTGCTGACTCTGAAATGTCATGAGGCTCTAGGCGAACTACCTGTGTTAAGCACAACCGAAGAGGCTTTCGGTTCTGAGGGCCCTCCCCAAAGGCTGTACTCTGCATAAGACTGCTGGGAACTTTATAAGCCCTGAGGGCCACCAATGCAGATCTTTACTGAGATTAGATTTTTCATCAGTGTCAGGAAATCAAAGCTGTGTTTAAAGTTACGTTCAAAGTTGTGTTTAATTTGATTTTAAGTGACATGACATTTGTTGAGCACTTAGTTCTACGAGTACACATTCATATCCACTAAAATTTATTCTTAATGGATTATTTGCACACACCTTCCTGTTGATTTTATAGATACACCTTAAGTTTTGATACTCCAGCTGCTCTAAATAAGTATTTGTGAACTTCCTCCCACTCACTGGCCCCTCCAACTCAGGTGGACCTGTCTGCTAGAACAAACTGACTCTTGCCTGAGCATTCCTCTCCAGCCTGCCCCATTCTGTTATCTCAGTGAAGATTCCCTTCTCTAGACTCCAGCTCTAGAGACCCCAAGTCTTGCTCTGTCTTTTAAATGTCACATCAATTTGATCAACCCTAGCCCCTACCCTTTCACCTCCATTCTCTCCAAAAACACATTTGGGAGAGGGAAATCGAGACTCAAATAAGTTACCCAAAGTCACCCAGGGACAGCACAAAAGCCAGGGATATAAAACAGAGATTGTGTGGCTCCAAAACTTGTATTCTTTATATATGCAGCTGCCTCTATAATTCAATTTTCTACACAGAGTCATACAATCAATGTCGAGTAAATAATTTTATGTTTCTTAGAGTAAAATATGCAATTAATGAAAGATACCAGTAACTTTTCATGAATGATGAAAGAACATGTGTCAAGTTGCTGTCTTGTTGCAGGGAAGGCACACTAGGGCACAGTTTATAAACCCTGGCACTTAACCTTTCTGGCTGTCAGCGATCCCTTCTGCATAATGAGTTTTGTAACTAATGATCCTTAAGAACATTCCAAACTTGTGCTTTCTATAGCCCTAGCCCTAGCCAGTCTCCGATGCCCCAAATCAAGGACGAAGTTCTGACCAGGACAGGGTCTGTAGCACTCCCTCCCTAAGCCTTCTCGGCCATGGATGGGTGCTCCTCGGAAACAATGTCATTTCTGCAGAAAAGTACAAAATTTGTCAGGCTGCCACCCAGAATATCGTCTGTCGCCGTACTTCCAAGAGCAAAACAAATCCATCTCTGTCACAGGAAAATTTTTTCCCTCTTCCCCAGACATAGCAACCTGGTCATCACACTACATTTGTTCTTTCACTCTTCAGTGCAGTCAAGAGGGGCTCAAGCATAACTCAGTATTTGTTATCTGGACATGGTGTGACATCATTTAAGCTACATTCTAAGTCTATTTTATTCCCTTCCTCTGTTTCTTCTTTCTCTCTACCATCTTTCCTTCCCCCACCCCGCCCCCCACATTCTTTCTCTCTTCCATCCTCCCTTTTGTTCATTTGTTCTCACACGTTTGCCAGGGTAGAGATCCAGACATTAAAGTCCCTGACTCCAAGGAGTGGGAAAAAATTGAAATAGTAAGGCGTGCCCACTGTAGGTCTGGGCTGGGACAGAGGAGGGCGGGGTTACGTTGTGGTGGAGCTGGGGGAGGGTAGGTCTGAAAGGTTTCCAGGACACCTGGAATATTGAGATGGTGATAAAAGGTAGGGAGATGTCTGTCAGATTGGTTACAGGTACAATGGGAGAAGTTGGGCTTTCAAAGCAGAGGGTTCAACCTGCAGAAAGGCACAGAAGCCCAACCTCTGGGAGAGAAGCATGGACAGTGAGGATTGGGAAAGTGGGCTTTCATTCATTCACAATAGCTGTGGGGTTGGCAGGGCTGCACCTTGTAATCCTGCCCGCTACCCCCACCTAGGGGAACAGCTTTCCCTCAAAGCTACTTTCATTTTATATATTTTTCTTTAAAAAAATTCACCTATTTATTCTTGTGAAATCACATGGGCAAGCATACGTGTGGCTGTATGTCACATGAAAGACTGAGGGATGTGACTAGTGGTGAGAGGAGCCCACTTTTCACATGCACGTTTCTCATAAGACATGCAGACCAGACATGGGACCCTAAAGGCTGGGTTCGAACCCAGGTCTCTCTGTCTCCAGCAGCTCACTCTTTCAGCTGCCAATGACCAGTTCTAGCACCTGGAGGAGGTGAATTAATGCCTCTGAAATGCAGCCTCCTCATTTGTAAAACTGGAAAAAATATGTGTTCCCCGCATTTTTCTGAGGAGTTATGAAATGATGGCACATAGCCAGTGGCTTCCTAATTCATCTCCCCACACCCACTCCTACCATCCTCTCACCTGTTCTTCACCACCGGTGTGAACTTTGTAAAATACAAATCTTATTAGATTCCTTCACCTCCCGTCTTCACATGCTTACCACTTCCATCAGGGCTCTGTTCCTTTTAGGGTAAATACTGAAATCCTATCACAGCCAACAGAGAACTCAACTCAGACACTGCACTCTGCCATACCCTTAACAGTTCCGTAAAAGTCCCACATCCCTCGTTCCACCAGGCCTTTGCAACCCTCCTACTTACCTCCAACTCATCTGTCAGAGCCCACTCAAATGAGACAGCCTCAGGGAACCCTCCCTGGGCACCCAGAGGGCCTCATAAGTGTTCATTTGGCACCAGATCACTTTCCTCTTAGCTCTTACCATGCTGTGATACTTATTTGATTAATTCTGTCTCCCTACCAATGATAAGGTCCATCATACCTATTAAATTATAAGCTTTTTTTTGTTCACCATTTTAACCTTCACTCCCAATGCAGTGTCTAGCACATAGTGGGCATTCAATAAATACGACGAATGATGTTCATTAAGTGTTAGATTCCTTCTACGTAACAGAGAGAGACGTGACAGGAGGCAGTGGTTACTATGCTTACTATGCAACAGTCACCATGCCTAGCACTTTACGTGACTCACTATACTTTAATAAATATATGGTAGTAACAACACATATATATATACATATGTATGTATTTTTAAATTCTCACACCAATCCTATCGGTATCCTCGTTTTGCTGGTAAGGAAGCTGAGACATAGAGAGAGTAAGGAACTTGCCGGAGGCTCCAGAGCTGAGTTGACTGGGTCGTAATGGAGGAAACTTCAAATCTGAGCAGTCCCAGACCTGGCCCTTAATTACTACTCAGTGCTCCCCGTCTCATCAGCAGAACAACAATTAAGCTGTTAAGATTTTCGACAGAGTGTGCTGAAAAGAGTGCTGTTTATCCTTTTTAATGCAATTCGCCTGACACACTTGGAAAACAACTTGGATGAACCAATTTATCCTGACAAAAGGAGAAGAGTAATTAGTTAATGACAATTGATTTGGGCCTCCTCCATCATCCGCAGGAGGCTGATAAATCAGTTGGCTTCCCTCTCCTCCTTGGCCACCCCTTTATTCGTTACAAATCACACCTGGTATGTACATCATTAGCTGGCAGTTATGTCTCCTTTTTTAAAAAAAATTGAGTTTAGAATCACCATTTTCCTCATCCAGTGAAAGGAAAAGGAAAAGAAAAAAAAAAAAAAATAACGAAAAAAGCAGGACCCACCAAGCTGTTGAATAGAGAAAAAAAAAAGGTCCATAAAAAGGCACTTTTATTTCATTGTCTTCAAACCAACCTTTGTACGCTGTCAGTTCTGTTATTAGCCAGCTGTTTAGTTAACTGAAGTTATCGATCTGCCTGTCACACATTCTTTGTCTGTCGGGAACAAGGGAAGGTGCTAACCCTTCCCAGGAAGCAGGGGCGACAGGTCTGTAATTTGATAATCGCTTGTTCAGGAAAGATTTCACTTTGTTCCTTGATGTACATCCCAGCAACTGGTGTGCCTTTGAGGCCTTTGATAATAGCAACTTTTACCTCCTGAAAGCCTCAGTGTGAGATGAAGCAGGGTAATGCAAGAACCCATTTCTGTCTGGTCTTCCTTTCATGTTTTCTAACCAGAGATTAGATGTTACTGAGGTTTTAATAATAATAACAACAACTACAACAACAACAACAGCAACCACCACCATTCATTATGATTTATGGCTTTTGCAGAAAAGGAAAAATCGGCAAATAACTTTTAGGGTAGAGGGTAACCAGTTGTTCCAAACATGGGGAATAAGATTTTAGATGAAGCCGAATGCATCTGTGTGGTATCTCTCAAATTCCATGGCTTTGGAAGCAAAAGCGGCATGCTGTGTCTAGTCTTAAGCTCAGAGCTTGAGCAAAAAAAAAAGGAAAACATTATTCCTCCTGTTACTTTGTGTTCTCAGCACAATAGAATAGAGACGAGTGAGCCTGGATTTGTTGAACAGTGGGAATTGTAGTCCAACTGTGTGAGGTTTAGTAAAATCCACAAATATGTTTTTTATCCTGCGTTTTTATTCTGACTGATAAGCCTCTTGACATTTTAATAAAATGTATCATAGACTGCTGATTGAATTATATTTATCAAAGTATTGGCAAGGTACTGTAGAATGGGGAAAATATCCAATTTAGCTTTAGACTATGAATTCTAGCCACTCAGTGAATGAGTTTGCTTGTTCTTTGGTTTTTATAACAATGTTACATGTTGAGGCTCAGTTTCTTCCTCTGGCAAAAGTGAATAATAATGGGATGGATTGCAAGCGTACAGGGGGCATGAGGTAAGGCAGAGTGTCATCTCTTTCACTTCTGGAAAATCATTCCGAGCCCCAACACTCATGGAGCAGATCAGCATGGTTTAAAATACTCTACCTGTGGGTGCTGTCCATTTATCCTTTCCAAGAGAGGATATGAGTGGATACCTGTGCCACTGTTTACTATCAATTGTTCTTACTGCCTTTTTTCTTTCCAAGCTTTATCGGGATGGTGGCAGGGATGGAGAACAGTAATGACCTTCTGGTTTCTAAGGGTACATCATTGACTCAGGCATCCGTCCCTGGTCTAACCAATCTAGGGCAGGTAGCCGGCTCAATTGTGCTTGAGACATGTCCCAAATCGCAGTGACTCATCAGAACCAACCTTATGAGACTGCTGTTCTCAGGAGGGATCAGTGGACATGGCAGGCACTAACAGCTTCCCGGGTCCTCTAAGACTCTGTTTTTTCCCTTTCCCTAGGCCCTCTTTTCCTGGTGTCACTGAACTTTGTTGCCCTGAGTCGAGCTCCATCTAGCTTTGGGCCTATTCTCTAAACCAGAGCTCTCCAGGACACAACTTGCATATTTCACCCTCAGTTTCATACATCATGCAAATCAGAGATAAGACATGTCTCATCACCTCTCCTCTCTGCTCTTGGTGAACCCAGAGGGATGCCATCCATTCAGGCCCTGGAGTAAGCAATCATCTACCCGTGTGTCCCAGACAACCAGACAGACTGACACACAAAAGTCAGACACTTAGTAATCAAACTTAATTCCCAGTCTTCTCGATTTTGAACAACATGATATGAAGATCTATTGATTTTATCTCCTTAATACTTCTTCACCTCTCTAGTTCAGGCCACCAGCTTTTATTAGTTATACTATCACAAATAATCTTCGCTGGGTTTTGATTCCGATCTTTCCAGGTCACTACCTGATTTAAAATCTTTCATTGTTTCTCATTATCAGAGTGAAACTCTTTGGATTGGTTTACAAGGCTCTATATGACTTAACCAATAGACAGCCTCAGAACTTGCAGCTTCTCTCCTTGCACCTTATCCTCTTGCCAAAAAGAAACTGAGCACACCTCCAAACACACTCTGTTTTCCTTCCTCTAGATCCCTTGGCTTAATTATCCGTTATTTAAATTTTTTTAAATATAATATATACTATTTGCCAGGTATTAATCCTATTGTTTACATTATGAGGTAGTTTCTGAGGAGCCCGGGGCACAGATAACAGAGGCTAAGTAAGTTGCCCAAGATTATTCATCTATTGAGTGTTGGATTAAAGGTAATGAACTCAGGCAGTCTGTTTAGAAATCATTCCTCTTGTTGTTGTTTGCCTCCGTGCTACTTAATTTTAAAAGTCAGCCCATATATTATTAGATACCTTTAAAAGAAGCTTTTCTGAATCACTTTTCTCACAATTATGCAAGGTTCGGTGCCCAGTCTCCTATATTCTCATATCATTGTGTCTACATCTATCATACCACACATGATCTCGTTGAACCATGATTATCATTTCATTTATCTGTCTCCCACCCTCCCCCCACCAACACATACTCACATACTCCCTTGAAGGCAAGGACCTTATTTGATCAAAGTTCATTACCCCAAAGATCTCCTAGGTTTATAAACCCTCTATGATAGGTCATCAATCAATGTACAATGCCCTCTCCTAACAACTGATTATGCGTTATTGCATTTGAACCTCACAGTAATTGTCTGATTATTCTCACTATTCTTTCACTAAGGAATATGGTGACTCTAATGTGGTCAGCCTAAACTTTCATTTTTAAAAGCAGTTAATTTTTTTCCAAAACCATCAGATTTTTAGAAGATTTGATATTTAACATATTAGGGCATTTGACTCAACTAAATTAAGAATGTAAACTTTAATTAAAGTGATATTGTATGCTTAAACTGTAAGTTAGTTTTGAATTTATTTTTTACATTGTAATCAACCATTTAACTTGGTAGTTTTTAGGGAACATACCAATTATGAAAGTTTTAAACAAAAGACAAAGTTAAGGAATCTTAATTTGTCCAAATTCAACAAAATCAAAATGACCACTTCTCATAACTGATTTGTACTGAAGATACAACACATACACAAATACCTCTAAAGGTAATTACCATGTGTAAATAAATCCAGGGTTTTCACAAGGCCTTGCATCTGTTACCTTACCTTAATCTCTGAGACACAGAAAAGGTAAGAAGGTCTCTCAGTCACACACCCCGCCACAGCCTCACCCCACCTCTTCCTCCCACAGAGACCTGAGTCACGGCAGTTCCTCTTTCATCACACAAACTGATATATCCATACAATGGAATACTACTCTGTAATAAAAGAGAGCGAGCCACTGAAACACGTAGCAACATGGAATATGTAATTAGCAAATGGATTACGCTAAGCAAGTGAAAGAGATCAGACTCAAAAGGCTACATTACTCTAGTTATGTAAGATGTCATCATTCTGGAAAATGTAAAACTAATGGACGGAAACAGATCAATGGTTGCCAGAGACTAGAGGTAGAGATTAGAGGTAGGCTGTAAAAGGATGTAAGGGAAATTTAGGGGGTGATGTTCTATATCTTGACTGTATATGGTTACATGACATTGTGTTTGCCCAAAACTAAACCTTTAAAAGGGCGGATTTTACATTACTTATATCAAAAAAAAAAAAAAAAATCCAAATTCTCAATGGTTCTCTGTGATGAGTTTAGCAGTCTGGCCTCAAAGACCCTCTACTGTTTCCCTCAGGGCTTTCTTACCATTTCATCTTCATCTTGAACACAGGGGGTAGACACCTCCTTTTAAGGTAGAGTGCCTGCAGAAATCCCCAGAGTAGAGTTGATTTGAAGATGGCATGTCTCAAATCATGATCATAAAACCCAGGGAAGTGGTTTTTACACTTTGGTGTGTATCAGAAGAAACCTCCGAAAGAACTTATTAAGATGGTCTGAGATCCAGATATTCTGATTATGTAGGTCTGAAGTGAGGCTCAGTAATCTGTCTTTTTTTTTTTTTAAGAATGTGATTCAGATTTTATCACACTTGGGCCGACATTGCCAAAGGAATACAGAAGGAAAATAAGCTAGATAATCTCATATATGAAATAAGATATAATCATTTGAAGACTGTGGCTTCTACACCAGGGTCTTCCTAATCCCATATGGCAGAAGCCATCATCCTCTACTTCAGAGGAGGGCTCAGCTAAGAGATCCAGCAAAAGGCAGGACTGTCCACTTTTCCTGTTCTAAGCCCCTTCCTCCTGATTCCTGGTTCTTGCTTTTCTCTTGGCTAACTGGTGTAGAGCTCATGCTCTGCCCCTGTGCAAGTGTCTGTGGCCTCCCTGTGGCTTAATAAGCCAACCATCTTAGAATAAAATAAGTCTAACATGCATAGTAGAGGGACACATATGTAGCCATAGTTCATTGTATTCCAGAGAGAGAGAGAAAAAAAAAATCCAGTGCCGAAATACATCTTGCAAACCCTTAGTCTTGTAGCTGAAAGAGTAGATAGAGCCTTTTTTATGAGATCAACATGTATTCCGACTCCGCCTCCAGCTGTCCGTGTGACATTGGGGAAGTCACTTAAACTTGAATCTCATTTTTTTTTTTAATGATAGAGATCATAAAATCCATCTTCTAAGAATTATAGATAAGTTTCAGGAATGACACATCATTATTCTGTCTTTCTTTTCTTTATTTGTTTTTTTATTAAGAGATAACTCACATGTAGTAAACTAGCACACAGATTTTAAGGGCACAACTCACTGACTTTTCATAAAGTAAACACAGCCATGGAGCCACCACCAGATAAAGATAAAGAGCATTTCTGGCACCCCAGAAGTCTCCCTTCTGTCCCCTTCCAGTCAGTAACCCCCAAAAGATAGCCATTCTTCTGACTTCTATCATCAGAGATTAGATTTCTAATACATAGTTTGTTGATAGATATCAGTGTTATTTTTATGACACAGGGTGAGGCAGATGTCACTAAATCACAAGCAGATGCTTCTTAAACAATGACCCCATTGGAAAGCTTGAAAAAAGATATGTAGAATCAGTGACACATTAGAAGATGCTTAAATCATCCTGGGATATCTAGCTGTGAAAAGAGGGGTAGTAATGTGGGTCCATGAAGGCAAAAGCGTGTTCACTGGGCTAGGAATCCATGTGGAAGTGAGCCCAGCCTTGGTGAAATATTATATCTGACACCCGAAGAATGAAAGCATCAAAGTTCATGCAGATCACTGAAGAAGAAAGACAGACAGATGCGAAGTTTACAGAGAAATATAAAACGATTTATGTGATGTGGCATATAAAATTGCAATGTGTGGTTAATGGCATGCTCTAAGTCTACACCCACACAGCCTTCATGTTCATTCTCAATTTTACCTCTAAAATTAGTCTCTGACCATTCTTTTCTTCTCCAATCCCCAACTGCGGTCCTCCCATCAACCTATTACAGCAGCTTCTTAAATAGTCCCTTCTTAAATCAACCCACCCTGTTCTGAGGATGATTATTCTGAAAACACATCAAATCATGTCATCCTCTACTTGAGAACCAATGACTACATTTACTTCTAAGTTAAATTCCAATATAAATGTGATGTATAAGACCCTTTCTTAACTCTCCACTGATCGCTTAGTCTTAAATCCAAACCCTCTTTCCCACTCTCTCTAGACTAGCCCTGCACCATGCTTTCCTGCTCTCTTAGGCATCCCTGACTTTTCCCTGATGTGCTCATCCTATTGCCTAATAAATCTAATCTTGTATTAAATCCATGACAACTCTCACCCCTCTGCCAGACCTTCTCCCACACAATGCCGCTTTTACTGGGCAGAAGCCATGACTCTCTCCACTGTATTTTTTAAGGCCTTATTTATATGACCATGTAGCCTTTGTTATGTACTATATTTATATTTAGTTGGTTATATACCCAAATGTAATTGCACAAATTGGCTCAATGTGAGGCATGTGGCAAGTGCAGGAAAGGACAGGAGACTAGGAACAAACTGCATTAGGTTAAAGGGACTGAGCTGCCCGTGGAAGCTGACTTCCCTATGGAAGCCTCCTGCCCAGCTCTCAGGTTCCATGGGTGGGTGGCAAGGATCATGAATTTTATCTTAATGAGGTTTGGCATCTTTTTCTGAGTTTTAACAGAAGGTGGGACATGGCAGCCAGAATCTTAAGGTAGAGATGGGTGGTAGGCAGAATTCTAAGATGTCCCCATGATTCCTGTCCCCTGGTGTACATGCCCAGCATAGTCCCCTGGACTATGAATATGATGGCTTTTACTCTCATGATCAGGTTATGTTATATGGCAGTCGGCCCTAAAACGAGGTGACCCAGGTGGGCCTGTTCTAATCACATGAGCCCTTTGAAAGCAATGCGATTTCTCTGGCTGGTCACAGAAGTGGATACCAGAGAGAAAAGAACTAAGAGAGGGATTTGGCATGAAGAGGGTCCCCACTGCTGAGCTGAAGGGGCTCGAATGGTAAAGATCTGAGAGTGGCCTCTAGGGCCTGAGAGTGATTCTCCACCAACAGCTAGCAAGAGAAAAATATGAAAAAAAAAAAAAATTCAGCCAACAATCTGAGTAAGTTTGGAAGTGGATCTTTCCCGAGTAGAACCTCCAGGTGAAGAGGCAGCTGCTGGGCACTTGGCTTTTAGCCTATGAGACCTAAGCAGAAGATCTAGGTAAAATAATTGTGCTGAACCCTTACCTCATGGAAAGTAGGATATGATAATAAACTTGTATTATTTTAAGCCCCTAAGTTTGTATAAATTGTTATATAGCAATAAAAAACAAATGCAAGATGATATTTATAGTCCAGTAGGGTAGGCATTTTATTATGGTGGTAACTCGTGGTATCGATCTCCACAAGTTACCTAGATTGGTACAACCTCGAGCTAGAAAGCTGTGAGGAAGAAGAGGGTCTGACACGAGTCATGTGGGATAGGAGCTCTCGCCAGGCCTCGAGCCTCACTTTGAGACTTGGAATGAATTCGGGAAATGATAATTGAGTGAAAGTTGAAGAAATAAGGATAAATGGAATAAGTTAGCTTGTTGGGTATGGAGTGCTTAGGATTATTCTAGACACAGGAAAATCAGGTTAGGGCAGCGAGACTAATACCAGAACCCACCTGCTAGAGTCATAGACTTTTCTTCCTACCCATCCAGAGCTACTCTTGGCTCACTCAGCTTTGTAAATGTCCTCAGTAGGAAAGATTTTTTAGGAAGGCAGATAGACAATCTCTGCCCCACAACTAGAGTGTAACGAGAATTCTTCTCTGGAGGACTGTATCTCATTCATCTCTGCAGCCTTAGCATCTGTAGCAAAATCCAAATAAGTAGGCTCACATTGATTTGTCAAGTTGGAATTGTAGAAATCCTGTATGTTGTGGAGTTGAAAGCCTCTCAATGACCCATTTGGCCCATTTCAAAATTTATTGTGCTTTAATGGAAAGGCTCTGAGGTTTGTAGTCAGACAGGCATGAGTGCAAGTCCTGGTCACCATTATTAACCTCCCTGAACCTTTTTCTCCCAAGTCCCTGCTGCATGCTGGGCTTTTGAGATGGCCAACACCAAGCAGAAAAAAATAGTCTTTTCAATTTGTGGCTTCTTCAGTCAAGCCCACAGTGAGCTTTCAAACTGAGGAGCTCTGAGTCTGAGTTAATCCAAGAAATGTTGTAACTGAAAAAATAAGTGGATTTTTTTTCCTCTTGTTTAGATGGTACTCATATTCTAATTTTTTTTTAAAGTGAGGATATAACCACATGGAAGGAAGGACTTTTGGCCATCGGCCATGCGCATAGCAAGAACACAGTCTCTTATAGTTGGCCTAGTCTTTACCAAGCTCTTTGCTAGTTGCTTTACCGCTACTAGTTTGTGAATGTATGAAAGTTATGCTCTGCAACTCAGTTTCCTCATCCATCGAGTGGGGCATTATGCAAATTAAGTTATTAGCATGCAAATTAAGGTCGTCATAGTTTTAAGCATTCTGGTGCTCTGTAAGTTCTAGATAAAAATAAATATCTCATTATTTTTACCACAACCTATGGAATTAAATATATCACTATGCCCATTTTGTTGATGAAGAAATTGGTGCAAGGAAAGGAGATTGGAGATTTATATTTATAAGAAAAGCAACTGATCCAAGGGAGCATACATGTGTTTATTTAAAAAACAAACAAAACTCGACTAATATCAATTCATCACACATTAGCTCAGTATCTACCGAATACAAGGTACTATGCAAATTGAATCACACTTGCCTTTCCTAATTATAATGTTGAAAAATGGTACAGACAAATGCATTGTTGGGCTTCACTTTTAGACCTTCTTTGTTTAATTGAAATCCAGGTTTAGAAGCACCATCCTGAAATTCAGTGTCGGTTTCTTCCTGGGTCCCTAGGCTGAGCATCTGCAGGAGGAGATGACAATGGCCTGCAGGTAGCCTGCTGTCCCGCACAAGTCAAACACCAGGAAACAACAACACAAAACCCTCAAAATTGTATCCAACACGTCTTATTAATATTTCATTTCCTGGACATC
>NW_006494614.1:50312634-50318078 GCF_000325575.1 Pteropus alecto | reverse complement strand
GAGTAGGCTTAGTTTTATCTCTTTCAAAACTAACTCACAAGGTATTCTCATCTGTCATCGAGCCTCATGAGTAATGCTGATTTTATTTCTGTGTTTTAGACAACTCAGACATAGTAATAGATGGTTCTAGGAACATGACAGTAATAGCAGTTCTTTACAATTCTCTAGATTCTTATTATTGATTGTTTAATTTCTCATACATTATCTCCTTGAGCCTAGAAGCAATCTTGAAATGTAGATAGCGGTTGTCTCAATTTATAGATGAGAAAACAGTTGTCTCAATTTATAGATGAGTTCAGAGAGGTCCTGTGATTTTTCCAAGGCCACATAGCAGTTAAGGGGCAGAGTTACCCCTGAAGCCCATCACTGCCAATTTCTTTACACCTAGGCACTTAACAAATATTCACTCATTTCTTTATTCACTAATTTGTCCATTTAAATATAATTTGTACTAACAACAATAACAACAACAATAACTTGTCTCTATATGCCAGGAACCTTGCTAAGCACTTTCCCTGTATTATATGATTTAATCAAATCAACTACTCTTTGAGGTAGGTAGTAATATTTTCTCTGTTTTATAAATAAAGTACCTGAAGCTCATAGAAGTTAAACATCTCACTCAAGATCATACAGCTAGTAACTGGAACATCCGAAAATGGAATCGAGATATTATTTTTACTGCAGTGCTTGTTCTTTACCTAAGCACATTATATATTCACTCCTGCATTCATTTATACATCTATTCAACAACAGTAGGCCCTACTGATTGTCATGTATTGTACTAGAGGCTGGGAAGATAGCAGTGGTAAAATTGTTGCTTTCAGGGAGCCTATAGACTAGCATGGATTCAAATAAGAAATATGATGATATTGAACTGTATTGAATTATATTGGATTGGACTAGATGGACTTGGATTTTAATTGAATTGAGATGAATTGAACTGAAGCCATGTGTATTTCTCATTCAGAACTGATGGGAGAGAAATAATGAAGCTTGTTTGCTCTAGAAGTGGTCAGATAAGGAAGTGAGTAACCAACCAATCATTTTAAGACTATCATGAAAATAAATTGAGACTCATCTGTTAAAGGCAGCAGAGGTACTTTGGGTGGATGTAAGGAAGAACATCTGACCCTGTGGTTTGACCTATAAAATCTGGGCATTCATTTTGCAAACAACACCAAATACTATATTAACATTAGCACTGTAAGAAGTATATGTCATTGTAGCTGCTTTCAAAGAGCTCACAGCCTAGAGATGGGCACGCAAAGAGGAAAGTCCACAAGATGATTGGGGCTGCAGGATGTCTATGATTCTATCTGGGTTGAGTGCACACTAGAGGCTGGGGCATGGGGCAAGAAAAGCTGGCATGTTAAGTGTTCTGGCATTTATATTTTTGAGAAAATTATACAAGAAGGAATCAATGTTCAGCTCAGCTTTGGAAATAACAAGGTACGTGATTCTGATGTCCCAGAAAGAGTAAGAGCTCTACAAAAAATCATCATTCCATTCCTGGTCTTTCAACTTAATAGCTAAGTGACTTTGTGCCAATTAGTTACTTAGAGCCCAAGTGTCCTCATCTGCAAACTGGGGCCAATAATATCTATTCTAAAGAGCTTTGTTGAGAATTAACAATGATTATGTGCAAGCATACCAGCAAATTACTTTACACAAAGGAACAGCTCACCAAATATTAAATATCATCTTCATTTCTATTCTGCACTAAAATATTGGCCACCAAGACCCATACAATGATTTATGTAGCATTTCCTAGACTATAGTCTATAAAACAGGGGCCTAGGAACACATACATTTGAAATAAGTGTATATATATCCTCACTCAGTAGATATAAGTGTTCTAGGAAATAAGTGGATGTATGCCCTCACTCAGTAGATATAACAGTTCTAGGAAGCCCCACATTACAGAAAACTCATCAAACTTGTTTTCCATAATGTTTCCATATTTTTTGATCATAGAAATCTTGTATCACTGAATACTTATTAGCACCTCTGTCCCAACACCTTACTGTTTTTTGCTTCACTTATTTGCTTGTCTTATCAATGATTGAATAAATTCCATGAAACTATTTAGGAAAAACAATGTCACACCCCCACCTCCAAATTTCATATTACAATAGTAGAGACAAGATTTTAACATAAATTTCTTTCCCTCAGAAAATGAATAATCTTTTGAAAATAACTGCTTCTTTTACTGAGCTTTTAGATCTCAGAGCATTTGGATTTCTGTCTTAATTTACTGGTCATAGCAAATTCTTAAGAGCTGAGTTATCTATCTTTCTTAATACTTTGGGTTGACATTATTATTATTATTATTATTATTATTATTATTATTATTATTATTATTATATTCTCACAAGTCTTTTTCCTGAATTGAGATTCATAGACTTAGGTGCCTCTGGAATTCAAGCCCTTTCAAGCCCTTTCAAGTCATGATCATTATCTGAGAAGGTCTCTTGAGATAAGACTGCCATCTCAGTGCAGAAAGTAGGGCAGGGCACCCTGCAGTTGCATTTTAACACTGTTATAGCAGAGCCTTTGCACTTTAATTTAACCCATCGTCTCCTGGGACATCCCTAAGAACCTTGAGAAACAGGTAAACTGGTGGTAGCAGAAGTACAACCTTGGACCTCCTAGTTCTCAAACTGATACTGTGATTTATTTGCTGTCTCCTCATGAGGAAGTCATGTTACTACTTCAGAACTCATCGTTTCTCAGTTCTGAAATGGATGTGCCAATATCTGCCCTTCCTATTTCACAGGGCTGTTTTCAGGATGCAATAACTGAAAACTGCAAAATTATCTAGAAATCCTAGAAGAGAATAAAGACGGTACTACCCCCATGCCTTAGATTAAGAAAACGAAGCAAATTAGGGTGTCAGTCCTGGGCCAAGTTCTTTAGCTGCCAGATCCTTTCTTTTGGTCTTCTGTTAGCTGGTCCAGAGTACAACTTCTACAGCTCTGAGTCCATCTAGCCAGACTGCACAAAGCCATTCTCATTTCCCCAGACTTCCTCAAATTCCAAATCCAGGCCATCACAAGGTCTCATGAATGAAGGCTTTACCTCTCCCCTTCTAACATCACTGTCCACTCCTGCCTTAGGTCAAGTTCTTAGTTCTTCATTTCTCCTTCCTGACCCTTTTGGTGCATGAACTTTCACCCTGCCTCAGAGCTGGGCAGTCTCTAGTCCATTCTCCACACTGTGGTGCCCAGAATTGTCATTCTAAGGAGCATATGTGATCATACTGTTTCCTAAGTATGCTCTATCAGATAACATACCACAGGAAAGAAGGACACACTCAAAAGGGCAACTGAAGAGAGCGTGGTGCATGGGCAAGTCACAGAGGTATGAGCAGAGAATCAGGAAGGAGTTGTGGCTGTAGAAAGAAGGCTATCTGTCAGAAGTTGTGGACTTAGAGGAATACAGCCATTGCCAAACCCTTTCCCAGCAGGAAGAAGCAGGGAAAATAAATCCTGGATTCTGTCTTCTCACCCTTTGCTCTCATGCTGGTGCCTTCCATTGTCCAAGCACAACTGGAAACCAGAGGGCAAGGGAGTCTGAGTGACTAGGTATGTAGAAATCATCTTCCCAGAGCACAGAGCAGGGAAGAGAGGGATAGAGCTTGAGTTTGGGGAAGATAATGAAAAATATTCAGCACACATGATGTATACTTTTTGTTGTTGTTGTTTACGTGACGTATACTTTTGTGCATCCATGACTGCTCAGGCCATCTCATTGCTTTTCGAACTATAGAGCATATAGGTCTCTGTAGGTCCAGATCCTAATACTGCATGCCCCCAATTCTTGCTCAAACATCACTTCTACCAGAGAGATTTACTAATTACCCTCAATTAGAGTTAATAACTCCCTTCGGTGTGCCCCCTCAGCATTTAAAGCTTTGGAGACAGTGTCTGAAAAAAATTCTAGCTCTTTTTTGTTAGTTATTTTATCTTAGAAAAGTTACTTAACAATTTGATGCCTCAGTTTCCCTATCTGTGAAATGAAGTAATTAATGGCATTTTCTATAGGGTATTGTGATGACTACATGGTATATGTTTAATCCCTATTCAATACCTAGAACAATATCTGCCACAAAGAAAACATTTCAGAGATAAAAATCACCATCAGCAACATCGGAATCAGCATCAGCATCAACATCATCAGCAACAGCATTGTCATCTCTGTACCTTCAGGGCCCATTTGATGGCATGATTAACCCTGTGTGGTCTGCTCCTTAAGACCAGATGCTTCTCTTACTTTGGTTACTTGATATTCAGCCCATTTTGTTGCACGTAGAGGTGCTTAGTTAATATTTGTGGACTTAAATTGATCTGAAAATGAAGCCAGGTAAACTAGAAGGGTGAAGTGAACTCTTTTTTTTCCTTCCAGTCCTATGAAAACTCCAATCTCAGGACTTTGAACCTGCCAACAATCAATTCCTATTGGTTTACAGAAACTCAGCTTGTTAAAGCCAGGAGTTATCAAAGAGCCTTAATAGGCATCTCTTAAACTGTGTGCATTTAAACAAACAGCCTGATTGAGAGCCTGAATGTTCTCAGTTATTGGTGTCTGGAGAATCAATGCAAATCTTTATTCCATAATCATTTTCCTGGCCACATTACTACTTGATCCTTGATCTCCATGGATTCCAAGAATAATAGAAATTAGGTGTAAAGATCTGTTCTAACACACACTCTTTGTTTGGTAATAGACAAAAGTCTAGCTTGAAGGGGAAATAGGGTGTATCCTCTTGCAACTACATTGACCATTTAACAAAAATTTTTCAGGCAAGATATTGATCTGGTGGTTGTTACTATTGATATAAAAAAGTTAAAGGAAACAGTAATTCTGAAACACTGGAGATAATAGGTGAAGCTTTTTGTACCTGTTCTCTCCCCCTCACATTTGGAATAGACCACTGGCACCTGACCTCACTCCCAAATTTAATTGCTCTAATCAAAGGCTAAGCAATGCCTCTGGATATAAAACAGGAACTAAAATTTATTGAGCACATCCTGTGTACAAGACCTTGTCTCAAAACCTTTATGTTATGGTCTAATACATTTTTTTTTTTTGCAAAATTCTGTGATGTTGGTAATATGATATATTTTTATATATTGGGGATTTGTTGTCAATAGCACATTCGGAGAGTAGATGGAGTCTCAGGCACCAGCTAGTTCTGAGGATGCAATGGTGATCAATATAGACATTGCTCCTGGCCTCATGGATCTTAAGTGGTTCTGCCATAATATTGTTTTTATGAAAGTTACCATTACTTAAAAATTATGCCAACTAGAATCAATTATTTCAATGTAGAAAAGATGGTTATAAACTAGAAGGTTTAAGATTTATAGTAACAAAGTTAATCTTCGTGCAGAACACAGTAATAACAGTATCATAAATATAAACTATTTTGTTATCACAAG
>NW_006494614.1:50303466-50312620 GCF_000325575.1 Pteropus alecto | reverse complement strand
GATAAAACCAAAGTTCCTGCTTTAGAAAGTCATCATGAATGTGTAAGCTACTTTTGGGAAAAGTGGCTGAATGTTTCTGAAATGTAGAAAATAAAAAGAAGGAAAGACATGTAACAGTGTAGAAATAGCTTGGGCCAGCCATGTCGTGTCTCAAATGTGGAGTTCTAATGCATGTCTTATCAAGCCAAATGGGAGCTTTAAAAGGGTATGACACTACTAAAGCAATGTATGAAGATCTTAATCTTATGGGTCAAAATGAAAACAAAGAAACGAAAGGAATCAAAGTGGAAATACTAAAGAGGCGGAGAGTAATTTGAATTGTCCAAAGGAAAGAGCGGCTCCAGGAGGAACAGGTGCAGATCTGCAGGATGATAGGCATGCCCAGGGCAGCTAGTGAAGCAGGAGTCGTTAACCGGGAGCATGTGGAATTTGTAAACTTATAAATGCCAGAGTCTGGCTCCCAGGCAGTTCAACTCAGGAGTTTCCTGGTGGGTTGAGTCTGAACTTTTGAAAGCAACCCCAATAATTCTGATGTTAGTGGTCTTCGGACCAATTTTGAGAACTTTTAATGGAGCAAGCTAACGGCAAAACCTTGAAGAAAAATAAGTTTAGCGAGAGTAAAAGAAAAGGAGACAGCAAAGGAAATGATGGAATGAAGTAGGAGAAAGAAAAACAAGCTCAGAGTAGAATTTCAAGGAGAGTCCTGGCAAAGTATCAACAAAGCGAGGATGATAAAGAAGTAGGATAACACAAAATCATTTGTAAAAGGTGAGTAAACCAGTTAAAATTGCCTTCATGTTCAATTTTATTACTTTCTTAGATATTTCTGAACTTGAACTAATTGTCCTGTTTGGAACCGTAAGTTGTAGAAATTCAAAAGACAATCAAGGGTTTTTATTTATTTATTTATTTTTCTTTCCTAAAATGTTTAAGCTAAAATTTTAAAACACACATCGTTGCTGAAAAAAATGTTATGGCAAATGTCCGTATACCCACTACCTAGATTCTACCATTAATATTTACTTACTTTATTACATACCTACATATCTATTCCTCTGTCCCCATTATCCTATTTGACTTTCAATGTATTGCACAAGTAAAAGACATGAGCACATTTCTCCTGCATACTTCAGGATGTATACCACTAACTAGAGTTTAATATTTAAGCAAGCAATGAAATGTATACTAAGTGTGTATTCATTGAGTATTGACAAGTGTATACACCTGGGTAACCTAAATACCTATCGAGATGTGTTGCCATTACCCCAGTGTCCCAGAGGAAAACAATATTCTAAATTTTTCATCATGTATTAGTTTCTTCTGTTTTAGAATTTCATATAAATGGAATGATATAGTACTATATGTTCTCATTTTTATGTAAGGCTTCATTCACTCAGCAAAATGTTTTTGAGATTCATTCATGTTGATGAATGTATTAATAATTTGTGAGTAGTATTCAATCAAATGAATATATCAGAGTTTGTTTATCTACTCCCCTATTGAAGGTTGCCAGAATTACTGCTGATATTAAGCTGTAAGGAATAAAACTGCTGTAAACATTCTTGCACAGGTCTCTTATGTAAGTTTTTATTTGTCTTGGGTAAATACCTAAGACGAGAGGTTTTTTTACATCTCGGTCGCTATTCTTTGTCAAAATATGTTTTACAAATAGTTTTTCTTGTCTGTGGCATACTATTTGTTTTTTTTACAGTATTTTTTGAAGGGCAAATGTTTTTAATTTTGGTGAAATCCAATTTATCACTTTTTCCGTTATAGTTATTACTTTTAGTGACCTAAGAAACACTTACCTACCCCAAAGTCATGAAAGTATTCTATGTTTTCCACCCAAAGCTTTATAATTTTATCTCTTACATTTAATCTATGACTCTTCTTGAATTAATTTCTGCGTATGGTGTTAGGTAGGGTTTCATGTCAGCTCTCATATCAAAATTGGTTCCAGCAAGCACTCTTTGTTAACATTTTCCTTTTCCATTAGATTCCTTTTGGATGGATGGCGGGTGGGTGGATGGGTGTGTGTGTGTGTGTGTGTGTGCTACCATATAAGGGTAGCTCTATTTCTGGATTCTTTATTCTGTTTTCTAAATCAGTCCAATCCTTTACCAATAGCACACTGTCCAGATTATTGAAGCCTTACAATAAGTCTTGAAGTTAGGTAGTGTAAGTCTTTCTTTTGTCGATGTTTTTCAAGATTATTTGAGTAGACTAGGTGTTTTTCATTTCAACAGAAACTTTTAAAAGCCTCCTGAAACTTTGAGAGAATTAAGAGCTTAACAAAATTGGGCCTTTCAATTCATGAATATTGTATTGTGATGTTGTGATTTATAATAAATATGCATAGTTGGCCTTGGTTTCTGGCACAGAGCTCCTAAAAGCCTTGGAATCGCCCACCAAACAACTACAAAGGTGTTTCTTGTTATGTTAATGAGGTTACTTTTGGAAAACAACTGAGGAGAGGGGCTGGTTGTTAGGAAACCAACCTTGTAATTAGAGTTGGAACTTTACAACCCCTCACCACCAGGGAAAGGAAGGGGCTAGACACTGAGTTCAGCAGCCAATGATGTAATCTATCACACTTATGTAATGAAGCATCATAAAAACCCAAAAGAACAGTGTGCAGAGAGCTTCTGGGTGGGTGTGTGGAGCTTTGGAGAGAATGGCTCTAGAGAGGACAGGAAAGCTCCATCCTCTTTCCCCATATCTTGCACTATATGCCTCTTCTGATGATTCCTGAGTTATATCCTTTTATAATAAAATGTTATTCTGGTAAGTGAAACGTTTCTGAGTTCTGCGAGCCTCTCTAGCAAATTAATTGAACCCAATGAGGAGGTCCTTGGAACTTGTGATCTATATAGCCCATTGGTCAGAAGCAGAGGTGACTACAACCTAAAGTTGCAACTGGTGTCTGAAGTAGGGAGAGTGAGTAGTTTTGCTGGGCTGAGGCCTTAATCTATGGGATTTGATGCTATCTTTAGGTAGGTAGTGTCAGATTTCAGTAGGATACTCTGCTAGTGTAGGAGAATTGCTAGTTGGTGTGGGAACCCTCGTGCACACACACTTTGGAAGTGGGTGCAGACTTTGTGTATATTTACTTATATCTTTATTTTCTTTCCACAATATTTCATAGTTTTCAGTAAAGGAATCTTGCAAATTCTTTTGTTAAATTTATTCCTAAGTATTTTTAATATTATAAATGGATTTGTTTTAATTTTCTAATTACTTGATATTAGAATATAAAAACTAGAATTAACTTTTATATTTTAATAAATTTTGTATCCTGCAACTTGCTAAGTTCACTCATCAGTTTTGATAGTCGTTTTGAAAATTTCTTAAGATTTTCCACAAAAACAGCCAGGTTATTAACAAGTCAATATGGTTTTATTTCTTCCTTTCTGTCTTTTGGCCTTTTGTTTATTTTACTTATTGCATTTCCCCAAACCTTCAGTAAAATGGTGAATAGAAATGGCAGGTGTCATGTTACTGATCCTCATGGAAGTGTTCAATATTTAATGATTAAGTATGATTTAGCCAAAGATTTTCTAAATGCCTTATATCAGAATAAAAAAGTTTTTTTTAATCCTTGTTTGAGAATTTCTAACAAAATTGATGTTTGATTTTGTCAAATAGTTTTTCTGAATCTATTGTAATGATATGGCATTTTTGACTTATTTTAACGTGGTGAATTAACATTGGTTTGGGTTAAATCTTGCATTACTGGAATAAACTCTTGATCATGATGTATTGTCAATTTTATATATTGTTAGATTTAATTTGCTAATAATTTCCTAAGAGTTTTTTAACTTATTTTTGTGAGATATTCTTGGGATGTCCTTGTCTAATGGCATTAGGGTTGTGCTGGTCTTATAAGTTAGGATATCTATCTTCTTTTTCTGTTTTCTGAAAGAATTTTTAAAAGATTTATATTTTATCCTTAAGTATTCGATATAGTTCACAGTCAGAACCTGGTGTTTACTGTGTGGAAAAGTTTTTTGATATAAGTCAATTTATTTAATATAGAGCTATTTAGATTTTTTTTTATTTTGAGTCAGTTTTGATTTTATTTTTCAAGAAATATTTCGGTATCATCTAAGTTGTGCAATTTCCTGGTATATTATTTATAATTCTTTTAAATGTCATTTCTAATATTGGCAATTTACAATATGTCTCTTATTGATCAGTATTGATCAATTCTGTAGATACTTCCAAAAAACCAAATTTGGTTTCTATTCTGTTTTCTATTAATTTACATGTCTTATATTCTTTTCTTCCACTTATTTTGGGTTTACTAGCTCCTTAATTTGGAAGCTTAGGTTATTTCTTTTAGATTGCTCTTTTCTACTGTAAGCATTTTAACCTATCAATTTCTCTCAAGCATAGTTTTATCTGTAACACATAAATTTTGAAATGTGCTTTATTATTATTTGGTTCATTTTTTTTTCTAATTTTCTTTGTGATTTTTTTATTCTTTGGCCTGTGAAATTTTAATTTTTCCAGTTATATCTAAATATTAAAATTACGTTTAATTTTCAAATATGATACTCTAGATATCTTAATGTTATTGATTCTAATTTAATTCCTTTGGTCATAGAACATTGTCATAGAACATACCACTTTTGGTTTCAATTATTTTACATTTATTGGGATTTTTTTTTTTTTTAATATAAATCTGAAGTAAAGGCCCTCTTGTTGAATATACCATGGACACTGGAAAAGAATGTGTATTCTGCAGATGTAGAATAAAGTGTCTATAAATATCAATTACTTCAAAAGAGTTAATAGTGTTACTCCCATTTTCCAAGTTTTTACTTTCTATGTTATATCAATTGTTAAGAGATGGGTGTTAAAATCTTCACATCGTTATAGAGTTCATTTTTCCCTTTCATTTTGTTTCTTATATTTTGAAACTCATTAGTGGCATAAACATTTATAATTGTATCTTCTTGGTGAATTGAGTCTTTTATTATGAAGTGACCTGTTTTATGTCTAGTATATTCTTTATTTTAAAGTCTCCTTTATCTGATATTAATGTAGTCATTTCAGCCTTCTTATGCTCACTACTTGTGTGATATTCTTCCACTAACTTTCATCCTATCCATATCTTACATTTAAAGTACATCACTTGTAGACAATAGATACAGTACAATAACGTTTGACTTCTAATTGAAGTGTTGGATTCACTTTTAAAATATTTAATATTTAAAATAAACAGTGATGTGCATAGATTTGGTTCTATCTATCATCATATTTGTTTAACTGCTTTTCTTCTGTTCTGTCTTTTGTGGGAAATATTTTAAAATTCTATTTTAACTTATTTATGCCCTTTAAATTTGTCCTTTGATTTTTAGTGATTGTTCTAGTGATTACAATATACATCATTAACTTTATCAGTTTACTTAAATATCATTTGAATGTAGAAAACTTGTAATCATGTAAACAGATTTAGTACTCTTCTCATTTGTCATGCCTTTAGTTTTCATATGTATTGTATGTATTCTAATCATAAATCTCACAAGATGTTATAATTTTGCCATTAAGAATTGCATATATTTTAAAGTAACTAAGAGAAAAGTAGAAGTTTATATTTATCCACTTATGTCACTTCTGATATTCTTCATTCTTTTCCATCTGATATCATCTGAGTTTTCATCTATCATTTTCCTTCAAACTGAAGAATTTTCTGTAGGCTTTTTTGTACTGGGAGCTGGCCAGTCTCTATTGGTCTTTTTTTATGTTTTGGTCTTCATTCTTGAAGGGTATTTTTGTTGGATATAGATAGAATTCTAGGCGAGGAGTTTATTGTTGTTAATGATATATTTTTTTATTCTGTGTATTAAAGATGCTGTTCAACTGTTCTAAAGTAAAAAGTCAAATTGTTGTTTTCTTATATGTAACTTGTTTTTTCTGACTACTTTCAATATTTTCTCTTTGATTTATAGGAATGACTGACTAATCATGGCCTAGATATGGTTGTGTTGTACTTATCCTGCTTGTTTTTTGCTGAACTTTTTGAACTAAAAAATTTGCCTTTCACCAAATTTGGAAGATTTTCAGTTAATACATGTTAAAATTTTTTTCTGCTCCATTTCTTTTTCCTATGGATTCCAATTATTATGTTAAATCTTTTAATATTGTCCCATAGGCCCCCTAAATTGCGATTATTATTCAGTATTTTTCTCTTCAAGTTCATTCATTGATTATGTTTATTAATCTTTTCCTCTTGCATATTCATTTGTAAATTAAGCCTGTCCAATATATATATTTTTTTAATTTCAGATGCTATCTTTTTCAGTTCTATAATTCCCATTTATGTTTAATGCTTTTCTGAGGTAATTGCATATCATAGTGTTTTACTTTTTTTAAGTATATAATCCAACAATTTGTACTAAATTTACAGATTTATGAAACTGTTAACATAGTCCAGTTTTAGAACTTGTCTCTCACCCTAGAGAAATCTCTCATTTACAGCCCATGCACATTCCCAGAGGTGGCCCCAGGAAACTTTTTGTCTACATTTTATCTCTTTTGCCTTTTCTATTTCACATAATAAATGTAATATGTTGCCAGTTTCATCTGACTTTTTCACTTAGCATTAGCATAGGCTTTTTGAGGTTTATTCATGTTGAAACATGTGTCTGTTTCTTCATACTGCTGAATAATATGTCATTATTTGAATATGCCACAATTTGTCCATTTACTAGTCCATATTTGTATTGATTCTACATTTTGCCTATTTGAAATAATGCTTTTATGAGCAATCACATCTGGTAAGAACTTACTCAGCCATCCTGGACACAGGAAAGTTTTAAATTTTCTGAAGTCATTTATCCAAATTAGATCAAAATGTATCTTCAGAGAAGTATGTTCCATTTGAGAATAACTTGAGTAACTTAAAGAATAAATGCTCAATTTAGCAAGAGACTTACTCTGAATTTAACATTTAATGATGTAAAAGGACTCTGCATCTGTTTGAATACTGGAGTGTTCCCGGGATTAGAAAAATCTTGTGTTAGGGCTGAAATCTAAGTATTATTCCAACCATGTTCTGAGAAAAAAATAAAGTTCCACATAATTTCCTAAGCAGATACTGAAACATGAAGCTAATAAATTGGTAGGGATTTTCGCCACTAAAATTATAGGTAACTGAGAGGTGAAAGTCTCTCCCTGAAATAGCTCAGAGTTGAAAGAAGAAAAAGAGCACCTTTACTGTAAATTTAATTTAATATACAAGTAAGAACTAGTTAAGGGTACCTAATTATACCTTTGAATGTATACTCAACCCACAGCATTCGTTCTAACAAAATATCAAATTTAACAATTAATAGTGCTTACTCAAATTCTGCTTAAATTAAGCTCTTTTAACATTAATAACTTCACCATCAAAAGCTCTGAAAATCTGTTATTACTTCTAGACATAAATGGGGCATGAAAACATCCACCTTGAACTCAAAAAAAGCATCCAAAAAAGAGTCCAGTACAATCATAACCTTCAATGCTTGCATTGCAATAGCCAGCATGATTGAATGAACCACAATTCACAAAACACCCATTAAGAAGGGTCGTGTTAGGAGAATAATAATGGTAATGTGGGTGTGTATTTTTTTAATCTAATGCTTTTGAATAGTTTCCACGTGCCGACACTTTACCTGAATTCTTATATACTCTTCATAGCAGCCTTGTGTCATGAATTCCACCATTCTTGTTTCACAAGGACCTCATTAGTCATAGAATTGGCATAACTTGTCCAAATCACTTGGTAAATTGATGATGGAGCTAGAATTCATATCCATTCTATTATGTCACTCAAAAGTAATCATAACCCAGGATGTATTAGAAAGGCTGAGTTAGAAAGTCTTCAGTTATAACATATAATTGTAAATTATTCTATTTAGAATATTTAAGGATATGAAAGCATGAGAGAAAATGAAGATGAGGAATAATTTATATACATAAAATTTATATATAATATTTATGCTAGAATGCTGACTTTTGAGTATGATAAAGCCAGTGTGAAAATATGACTTTTTTATGCAAACACAGCCAATTTCTGAATTTGTTTATTCAACCTATTCAGGCATTATATATAAGACATCTGTATCCATTTATAATTTAAAATGTTTTCCATTTTTTATAAATGTGTTTGCATTTAAAATAAACTTATTACATATATGTTCAGTGCCTTACACAAAGTGAATATTCAATAACTTTAGCTGTTATAGGAAGTAGCAGAGATTCAATTTAAAAAGGATCTGAGGAGAAAAGCAGACTAAGCAAAGAGCATCTACTGTATGCAGAGCACCCTGCTATGTGATCTTACATATGTGATCTCAATTAATCTTCACAACAAAGTTAGGATGATAATATCCATATCTTCAGAGGCAAACACTAAAGCTCAGGAAATTGCAATTGCAACAAAAAGAATAAAATATCTAAGAATAAATCTAACAAAACATGTGAAAGATCAATATAATGAAAACTATAAGACCCTATTAAAAGAAATCAGAGAAAATACAAAGAGATGGAAAGATATTTTGTGTTCTTGTATTAGAAGATTCAACATAGTTAAAATTACCTTATTACCTAAAGCATTATACAAATTTAATGCAATCCCTATCAAAATCTCATTGACATATTTTAAAGAAATAGAACAAAAAATTATCAGGTTTGTATGGAAGCACAAAAGACCCCGAATTGCCAAAGCCATCCTGAGGAAAAAAAAAGAACGAAGCTGGAGGCATCACTCTGCCCGACTTCAAATTATACTGCAAAGTGACAGTGATCAAAACGGCATGATATTGGCAGCAGAACAGACACACACACCAGTGGAACAGAACTGAGAATCCAGAAGTAAACTCATATTTATATGAGCAAATAATTTTTGACAAAAAAGCCAAAAATATGCAGTGGAGAAAGGAAAGCTTCTTCGATAAATGGTGCTGGGAAAACTGGAAAGCCACCTGCAAAAGAATGAAACTAGACTATCGTCTATCACCACACACCAAAATTAATTCAAAAATGGATAAAGGACCTGAATACAGGACCAGAATCAATAAAACGCATAGAAGAAAACATAAGAACTAAACTCAAGGACCTTGGACTTAAAGAGGATTTTATATATTTGACCTCAAAGGCAAGGGGA